>NC_057723.1:77346806-77360870 GCF_004010195.1 Chiloscyllium plagiosum
ATGGAATGAGCTGCCAGAGGAAGTGATGGAGGCTGGTACAATTGCAACATTTAAGAGGCATTTGGATGGGTATATGAATAGGAAGGATTTGGAGGGATATGGGCCGGGTGCTGGCAGGTGAGACTAGATTGGGTTGGGATATCTGGTCGGCATGGAAGGGTTGGGCCGAAGGCTCTGTTTCCATGCTGTACATCTCTATGACTCTATGACTCTATTACAATTTAAAAGAATGAGAGGCAGTCTTCTTGAAATCCTGACAGGACTTCATTGGGTAGATGCTGGGTGGGAGAAATTGCAACAAGGAAATATAATTTAATTAAAGGACATAATTTAAAAAGGATTTTTGTCTCTAAGAGTCTTTAGTTTGTGGAATTCTCTTCCTCAGAAAGTAATAGATGCTGTCCTCATCCAATGTCTATATGCAAGCACTTTTCAGTGAGAATTACAGGATTACAATTTTGTGTTTAAACACTACCTGATTCTTTTAACCTTCACTTTCATCTGTGGCATCAAGTAATTTGAAATGTCTCCCAATTTTGGCACAATCCCTGAAATATTAGTGAGGAGTGTTTTGCAGGGTTGACAGGCCTGGGTTTGCCATTTCATTTCCAATGTTCCGGTTAATGTTTGATTGTAATTTTAAGTAATTTGTCACTGGTACCCAGACTATCATTAATGTATTTCCTGTCAGTCTGCATTTGAAAGATTATTCTGACTTTGAGCGATTCTCTAGGATATGAGCACATAATCTAGTTTGATTCATCAAACTAGTGCTGCACTTTTGAAAGTGCCATTTTATGGATGTGGTACAAAAGCTAAGTTTTGTTATTCAGTGGATTCAAAGCACTGTTCAAAGAATAGCAGGAACTTCTCATGTTTTGCTGATCCATAATCATCCATTAACCAACTTCACCAAAACAGATTACCAACTGGTTGCCTCATTTTTTGATAAATCTTGGTCTGTTTCAAGCTGACTAAGATATTTACCTAAAATACAAGCGATGTCACTTCAAACTGGTAGGCAATGGTTGAGTGGTATTATTGCTAGACGATTAATCCAGAAACCCAGGTAATATTCTTGGGATTACATTTTCTGTTTTTATTTCTGATTTCTAGCATCTGCAATTCTTTTGGTTTTTATTTAATATTCTTGGAACCTGGGGTCAAATCCTGTCCCAGCGGATGGTGGAATTTGAATTCAGTAATAATGCATAAATAAGAGTCTAATGCTGACCATTGCTAATTTTCAGGAAAAGCCCATCTGGTTCACTATGGGCTATAGGAAGGAACTCTGCCATCCTTACTTGGTCTGACCTAAATGTGATTTCAGACCCACAGAAATGCGGCTGATATTTAACTGCACTCTGGGCAATTAGGGATGGGGAATAAATGATGATCTAGCCAAAGGCACTCACATCCCATGAATGAATAAAAAAATAACTGACTGTGGAGTGCTTTAGGTGATTATGAGAATGTGAAAGCTGCTGTATAAATGTGATTGATTTTTAACAGCACTCAAACGTCCATTCAGTTGTATCAAGCCAAAACAAAGTCTAAAAAGAAGAATGAGACCAAACAGACAACCAAATATTAACCTGAACATTGGAAATGACAATGGTAAACCCAGGCCTGTCAACCCTGCAAAACACTCCTCACTAACATTTCAGGGATTGTGCCAGGAGTTCCAACAGACTAGACAAGCAACAGCCTGATACAGACACTCATGGAAACATACCTTACAGATGATATCTTAGACATCGCCACAATCCTTGGGTATGTCAGGTCTCACTGGCAGGCAGATCCAGCAGAGATGGTGACATAGTGGTATATAGTTGAGAGGGGTTTGCCTTGGGAGTCTTCAACATGACTGCAGACCGCCAGGATGTCTCATAGTACCAGGTCAAATCAGGACAAGGAAACCTCCTGCTGATTAACAACTACTATCAATCAGCTTATGAATCAGTACTCTTCCATCTTGAACACCAGTTTTAAGAAGGTGGCAAGGGTGTAGAACATACTCTGGTGGGGTCTTTAATAACCAGAATCCAGATTGCTTTGCAGCATCACCACTGAATGGGCTGGCTGAGTCCAAAAGGACATGACTATTAGACTGGGTCAACAGCAAGTGGTGAGGGAGCTAATGTAGAACATAGAATATAGAACAGTACAGCACAAGAACAGGTCCTTTGACCCACCAAGTCCATGCTGACCATAATGCTATTCTAAACTAATCCCATTTGTCTGCACATGGTCCATATCCCTCTATTCCCTGCCTATTCATGTGTCTGGATACGGAAGATTAAGTCATAAACTGGAGACAAAATTGGCTTGGTCATAGAAGACAGTGGGTAGTTGTGGAGGGATGTTTTTCTGACTGAGATCTGTGACTAGGGATTGGTGCTGGAATCTCTGTAATATATATAAATGATTTGGATGAAAGTGTAGGTGGTCTGATTAGTAAGTTTGTAGATGACGAAAATTGGTGGAGCTGTAGATGATAAGGAAGATGTCAAAGGATACAGCAGGACATAGGTCATTTGGAAATTTGGGCAGAGCAACAGCAGATGGAGTTTACTCTGGACAAGTTTAAGGTGATGCTTTTTGGGAGGTCAAATACAAGAGGAAAGTATATAGCATGCTTAGGAGCATAGATATATGGAGGGATCTTGGTGTCCAAGTCAATAGCTCTCTGAAAGTGACAACACAAGTGGTTAAGGTGATAAAGGTTTATGGCACGCTTTCCCTTCATTGGTCGGGCCATTGACTCATTATAAAAGTTAGCAAATCACGTTGCAGCTGACTGACACTTTAGATGAGGCTAAATTTTGAATATTGTGTGCAGTTCTGGTCACCACACAATATGAAGAATGTGGAAGCTTAGCAAGTATATAAAATTAAGAGAGGCATGGATAGAGTGGATAGTCAGAGACTTTTTTTCCCAAAGTGGAAATGTCAAACTCTAGGGGCATAGGTTTGAGGTGTGAGAAGGAAAGTTTAAAGATGTGTGGGACAAGTTTTTTTTTAATGCAGAGTATTGTAGGTGCCTGGAACTTGCAGTAGGTGGTAGAAGCAGATATGATAGCAGCTTTTAAGAGGCAATTGGAAAGACACATGAACAGGAGAAAGTGAGGACTGCGGATGCTGGAGATCAGCATTGAAACGTGTGGTGATGGAAAAGCAGAGCCAGTCAGGCATACCACCTTCGGGCTCTACTGTCATGTGAAATGGGTTAGATTTTGAATAAATTTAGCAATTCAAAACTCCATGATGTACTGTGGGCCATTAGCAGCAGTAAACTTGTACTCAACCACAATATATAATCTCAAAGTCCAACATGTCCCCATTCCACCATTACTACAAAGCCAGAACATCAACTCTGTTTCAATGAAGACTGCAGGAGACATGTCAGGAGTAGCACACTGCTGTATGGCACTGTCCACCGCCGTTGCTAGCATAGGTACAAATTAGGTGACAATCTTGTGAAGCTACAACGCAGGGCTACTTCATATCAAATAATGTCAGCAGCAAATATTAGCCAGGGCTGTATGATTCCACAACTAATGGATCAGATCTAAGCTTTTAAGTCCTGTGAATTTCAGTGATAAATGATTGTAGACAATCAAACTACTCACTGGAAGAGGAGGCTCCACAAATATCTCCAATGAGGATGAAGCCTAGCAGATCAATGCAAAAGACATTCTGAAGGATTTCCAAATGACTTTAGCCAGAAGTGCTGAGTGGATGATCCATCTTGGCCTCCTCTAAAGGTGCCTAGCATCACAAGTGTTAGTCTTTAGCCATTTTGCTTCGCTTCATGTGACATCAAAAAACATCTGAAGACATTGGGTGTTGCAATGGCTATGAGCTCTGACGACATTCAACAGCAGTACTGAATTAGTAGGAAAAATCCAATTCACACTGTCAGTCTACTTTTGATCACCGGTAAAGCGATTAAAAGAGTAGTTGATAGTGCTACCTCATGGCATTTCTTCAGTATTAATCTGTTCATCGATGCTCAGTTTGGGTTTTGGTACATCCACTCAGCTCTTGACCTGATCCATGCCATTGTATGACCATGTATTTCTCTCCAAATGTAGTTTTAGTGTGGCTAAAGCAGCAAACACAATATTCATCAATGGTTCCACAAATAGCATCATGCAACATCTTCCAACTATGAGCAATTCCACTATGGCAGCCAGTCATAGTTTTCATCATATCCATGAACATCTCAACACTAACGCCAATGTATGTTTTTAATCTGTCATTATTGGTCTGAATCATGGAACACTCGTGGTTTTTGGGACAAGATAACAACATAAAAAGATCTCTGATCTGAGAAATGAAAGCCATCATTTAGGCTGCACTGGCACCATTAGTGCTCTTGTCAATCTGTATTGGGCTTTTCCTCACAGCTTGGATAAGTTGCTCCTCAACATGTCCTGCCATTAACAGCAAATTTATAGCTAACTTTGTTATAAGTTAGTGGAGGAGACTTAGCTAATCATTTTTGTTTCACATAATTTTAATGTAATTTCAATTTCTGCGGGCAGTATAAGACATAACAATTGTAAGAAATTTTCCACCTATTGATAATTGATGAGAGAGATTAAAGGACACTTGAAATGCTTTGGCAGAAGGAGCATTGTGTTCTTTCATTACCCTCAACTTCCTTGCAATTGAAAATGTTTCCAATTGGAAATGAAAAATTTCATTTTGAATTAAAACCAGAATTTTCTCACCTTCTATCAAATTTAAAGAAAATTCAACTTATATTGCACCCACTCTGATGCTGCAGCTTTGTATCTTCCTGGCTGTCTGCACTCTGATCCCCAAAATCCATGTTGCATTTAGGGTGTAGGTTTGCTCGCTGAGCTGTAGGTTTGACATCCAGACGTTTCATTACCTGGCTAGGTAACATCATCAGTGGTGACCTCCAAGTGAAGCGAAGCTGTTGTCTCCTGCTTTCTATTTATATGTTTGTCCTGGATGGGATTCCTGGGGTTTGTGTGATGTCATTTCCTGTTCATTTTCTGAGGGGTTGATAGATGGTATCTAGATCTATGTGTTTGTTTATGGCGTTGTGGTTGGAGTGCCAGGCCTCTAGGAATTCTCTGGCATGTCTTTGCTTATCCATGTTGCATACACAGTCTCCAACATCTCCGGCCCCACTCCCACCCCTATATACCAACTTCCAACGCCAAGCCCCAGTATGGCATCTCAGACTTGGTTCAAATTAAAAGAGAATGCTTAGAAGAAGGATTATGTCCAGGTAATCCACTTTAGTGATGCCGATTGAAGGACACTGGGCAAAATCCATCTGCTCTTTCTCATCTGTCCAATGGGACAGACAGGGCCACAATTCACTTGCAGAAGATTATGCTTCCAACTGTGCAGAACATTCCCTCCACACTGCAACATTGTCAATTTGAATCATGACCTAAACCAACAACCTCGGAGGCAGGAGTGCAATTATTGAGTAAAGGCTGCCGCCTAGTGCTGTAGGTCTATATATTAGAACTTGAGAACAGAAGTAGGCTATTTAGCCACTAGAGCATTTTCCACCATTCAATCTATCAATATACCCACTTTAGCCATTTACTTCTACCCACTCTTAATATCCTTAGATGAAAAAAACCTTGCCAATTTCAGATTTAATATTTATATTGATCTAGCATCAATCACCAATATTGGAAAATGTACCAAACTTCTGCCATCTTTCATGTCGAAAAAGGGTGTGTCAATTTCATTCCCAAAGGGCCTAACTCTAATTTTGTACAATATGCCATGGTCCCAGAATCCTTAACTAGCAGAATCATCTTCCCTCTATTCAACCTTAATATTTTGATCAAATTACTGCCTAACTTGGAATGTAATCCTAGTTTATTTAATTTCTTCATGTAATGTAACTTTTGGAAAATAGATATTCTGGTAAGTCTGTTCTGTACTCCCTCAATGACTCGTATATCTTTCCTAGATAGATCTTGACCTAGAATTGCATACTGTATTCCAGATATGGTCTAACTAGGGCTTTGGTGTAACCAAACCATGACCTAACTCTTGTAATCCAATTTTCTAAACTTTAATTTCTTCATGTAATGTAACTTTTGGAAAATAGATATTCTGGTAAGTCTGTTCTGTACTCCCTCAATGACTCGTATATCTTTCCTAGATAGATCCTGACCTAGAATTGCATACTGTATTCCAGATATGGTCTAACTAGGGCTTTGGTGTAACCAAACTATGACCTAACTCTTGTAATCCAATTTTCTAAACATAAGGGCTAACATTCCATCAGCCTTTTGATTTTTTTATACTTGTTTACACATTTTAATGATCTTCATAAAATTAGACTGCAAAATCCTTTGGAACACTGTTGTTTTTAGTTCCGAACCATTTGGAAAGTAGTTCATCTATTTTAGGTGCAGTGTGGACAGGTAGGCAGAAGTGGGTAGGCTTTTTTTGTGGACTATATGACAGAGAGCAGGTAGAAAGGGGATGCACTTCACTCAGGGGCTGTCCTAATCCAATCAAGGGTACTCCCCCCAAAATATCATCCTATCTTCCCTACACACTGTATTCCCAACAAAATCTGCTGCATCACTACTTCCTCTCCTTCTCCTCTACCTGGGGTATAGGATCCATCCCAAGACCATAAGTGACTGGAGCAGAATTAGGCCATTTAGCTATTGATTTTGCTCCACTATTTGATAATAGCTGATCTGTTTCTCAATGCTATTCTCCTGCATTCTCCCGTAACCTTTGATGCCCTTCCTAATCAAGAATTTATCTATTTCTAACTTAAATACATTCAATGAGTTGCTTCCTCAGCCCTCAGCCATGAGTTCCTCAGATTAACCACTGTTTCTCTGAAGAACTTCCTCTTCATCTTAGTTCTAAAAGGTCATCTCTTTATTCTGAAGTTGTTCCTTTGGGTCCACATCTTTCCTACTAGTGGAAACATCTTCTCCACAGTCACTTTCCCAGGTCTTCAGTATTCTGTAAGATTCAATGAGATTCCTCCTCATTCTCCTAAACTCCATCAAGTACTGTCCCAGAATTCTCAACCGCTCTTCATCTGGCAAGCCTTCCTGTCATAAATCTCTGGGATTTTAAAGGAAATCATTCATGGGATGAGGCCATTACTGGATGGACCAACATTTATTCCCCAAGGTTAGATGCCCTTGAGAAAGTTGTAGTGAGCTGCCTTCTTGAATTGCTGCAGTCTATTAGATATAGGTATACCCACAAAGCCAATAGGGAGGGAATTCCAGTGTGTTGACCCAGCAATACTGAAGGAATGGCGATATAGTTAAATGTCAGGATAGTGTGTGGCCTGGAGTACTGGTATTCCAGATGTTTGCTGCAAATGCCTTTCTGGATGTAAATGATCATGTGTTTGGAAGGTACTATCTGTAAAACCCTGGTGAATGTCTGCAGGGCATCTTGTAGATGTTACACACTGTTACGAGTGAATGTTTGCACATGTGGCATCAATCAAGCATGCTATTTTGTCTGGGATCATGTCAAGTTTCTTAAATGTTGAAGTTGAACTCATCCAGGCTGATGGGTAGCATTCATCATATTCCTGACTTGTCTCTTATAAATAAAGAAAGACTTTGTTGTGTCAGGAGAGGAATTACTCACTACACAATTCCTAGCCTTTGACCTGCTTTTGTAGCCCAGTATATATGTGGCTGGTCTAGTTCAGTTTCTGGTCCATGATAATCGTCAAGATGTTGACAGTGGGGGATTCAGTGCTAGTAACACTATTGAATGTCAAGGGGCAATGGTTAGATTCTTTCTTATTGGAGATAGTCATTGCCTGGCATTTGTGTGGCTTGAATGTTATTTACCATTTTTCAGCAATGGATATTGTGTAGAACTTGCTACAACTGTTTAGAAGTAATACAGACTTGCTACAACTGTAAAGAGCCTTAGTGAGACTGCACCTGGAATATTGGGTATGGTTTTGGTCTCCTTACCCAAAGAAGTCAGTACCTGCCACAAAGGAAGTGCAATAAAGATTTATCAGACTGAATCCTGAAATGGCAGGATTGTCTAATGATGAAGACTGACTGCATAGATCAGAGAAGTATCTTACAGGGTGTGACAGGGTAGATGCAGGAAGAAGCTTCCTCCCATTGGGGATTTGTAGACAGTGTCTCAAAATAAGAGATTGGTCAGTTAGGACTGGGAAGTGGAAGAACGTCTTCATTCAGAGGTTAGTGAATTCGCATCCCCAGTAGGCTGTGAAAGCTCAGTCATTGAGTACACTCAAAACTGAAATTAATAGTTAAAAATCTATTAAAAGAAATGAAGGGATATGGGGTTAATGTGGGAAAATGGCATTAAGATAGGGAGTTATAAGTTATCCATGATCATAATCAAATGATGAAGCAGGCTTGATGGGACAAATGGCCTAATCCTGCTACTTCATCCTATGCTCCTATGGTACATCCTAAACTTGTGAAATATGCTATATAAATGCAAGTCATTTCTATCTTCTTTCTGAGTTCAATTCAGACATATTCTCCTTTCGTCCTTTGTCAACCTCCTGGAGGGACTGTTCCCTCTGAGACACCCTGGTCCACTTCTTCACTCCACTCCCAACACATGCCCACAGCCTCATGGCACCTTTCCCTGCAACCACAGAAGATGTAACACCTGCCCATTTACTTTCACCCTCCTCACTATTCAAGGCTCCAGACACACCTTCCAGGTGAAGCAGTACTTTACCTGCACTTCACCCTCAATCTAGTCTACTGTAATCTATTGTTGAGAGTGTGGTGCTGGAAAAGCACAGCATATCAGGCAAAATCCTCAGATGCATCCTTGAACATGGGTGAGGTCCCAGAGGACTAGAGAATTGCTAACGTTATCCCCTTGTTTAAGAAGGGTAGCAGGGATGATCGAGGTAATTATAGACCGGTGAGCCTGAAATCAGTGGTCAGGAAGCTGCTGGAGAAGATACTGAGGGATAGGACCTATTCCCAGTTGGAAGAAAATGGGCTTATCAGTGATAGGCAACATAGTTTTGTGAAGGCAAGGCCATGTCTTACCAACTTAATAGAAGTCTTCGAGGAAGTGACAAAGTTGATTGCTAAGGGAAGGGCTGTAGATGTGATATACAGAGGAACCTCAATTATCCAAACGAGATGGGCGGGCACTATTTCGTACGGATCATTGATTATTCGGTTAATTAATTCAATGTCTTTCCTCTGGGGCTTGGAATTTTCTGTTAAGTCGGCTCCCCATTCAGGAGACGCACAGCACACCGCACGCGAGCCCCCTGCCCCCTGCCTGCCCCGGTCTGCCACCCGACCCCGTCCAACACTGCCCCCATCTGCCCCCCACCCTGTCCAATACCGCCCCCTGCCCGCCCCCAACACTGCCCCCCCAACTCTGTCCAACACTGCTCCATGCCCGCCCACATCCCTGCCTGTCCCCCTAACCATCCAACACTGTCCCCCTTCCCCTAAACCTGTCCAACACTGCCCCTGTCTGTCCCCATCCCTGCCCTCCATCCACCCTCCGTCTGCTCCCTGCCCAACCCCTCCCCATGCACCCCTCGTCTGCTCCCACCCCCTCTCCGGGGCAGCTGGACTGGACACCAACAACAAGACTACTGCTGCTGCTGCTGCCTTTTGGGGGGGTGAGTCTTCACACACACACGCAACTTTTAACTGCAACAGTTTGACAGGTTCCACCTCTGCCTTATATAGGACAATGTTAGAGAGATTAGCTGGGGTAGGGGGGGTTTAGGGTACACGCCTGTGTAGAATTCCAGGGAAAGTGTTTGGGGAGAGAGAGAGGGCAGGAGGTCAGTTATTTGGAGATGGGCTCCCATCAGTCCTGGACTGTTCTCGGCAGCATTTCAGTCGGCCAGGTTCACTTTTTGTTATAAATATTTTTATTGGCAATCTTTTTAAATATTTTACAAAACATTTATATACAAAAAAACTCATCAAAACAGAAAAATGGCCGTACAAAAACGCCATAACACAGAACCATTGTTAATAAACGACCTACTATTCTACCAGAACAAACATATCTACTTAACTTAAACTAAACTACAAACATATTAAATAAAAATTAAATTAAACTAAATTCAAATTAATTTAAATTATATCTCACTACTTTATTCTATTTCATTCACCACACCTCCACTGAGGCTCCCATCCCTGGGAGCACCAGTCATTGTGCCAGTATTCTTTTCCCCCAGCCTCCCCCCTCCCAGGGCCCCATGGGTGCCCAGATTGATTCCCATGGCTATACCATGGCCCTAAATAATATTGCTGATAAGTCTGCGTCAATATAATTTAAAAAGGGCCACCACGTCTTGTAAAACTGTTCCATTTTATGGTGCACCATATTTGTGAGGTAGTTTTGGGGGAGATGCTCCATCACCAGCCTATGCCACCCCATAAAGACCTGGTGGTTTTCTTGATGCCCAATTCACCAGAATGTTCTTCCTCCCACAGTGGGTAAAAATGTTACACAATGTCTTCCCATGTTCCCCCAGAGAGGACAAACTTGGCAACCCCAAAAGAAGAAATATCGGATCCATGTTAATTTCAATCCCCAGGATGTCCGTTAGCTCCCTTATTATAGCACTCCAGTATCTCTGGATATTACAACATGACCAGTAGCTGTGTATAAGAGTGCCTATACTAATTTTACATTTGGGATGATACTCCTCTCTTGAACTTAGCTAGCCTCTCTGGCGCCATATGAGCTCTGGATCTTCAATTGCATGGCCTGTGCTCTGTTACAGACTGAGATTTTCCTTACATTCCCCCAGATGTCTTCCCATACCTCTGATGAAATATCCTCTCCTAACTCTCAATTCCATGTCCTACAGAGTTCTTCCATGTCCCCCAGGGCGCAACCTTTCAGTGAATGCTGTAAGATACTGAGTGAAAGAGCATCCGTACACCGGAGTATTCTTTTCTCCACGTCTGATTTGTAACACCAGGAGTGTGGTCTTCCTCTGTATAAAGTCCCTTTTCTGGAAATATCAGAGAAGGTCCCTATTAGTCAATCCATATTTTTGACTTTACTGACTAAATGACATCAGGACCTCCCCTTTAAATAAGTCTCTCAGACAGAAGATTCCCTTATTCTCCCATGCCTTAAAGCCGGAGTCCATTGCCCCAGGTTTAAATCCTTGGGCACCCACCAACGGGGTAAATGGCGAAGTCTTCGACCAACTGCTCTCGTCTTGCCTTATTATCCTCTAGGCTTTCACGGTACTTAAAATAATCGGACTCTTACACTACTGGGTCATGGATTTCATCTTGTCTATGAATAATAAATTAATTAAAGGACATCTCGACTGCGAGGCTTCAATATCAAGCCAAATCGACTCTGAATTCCCCTGTACCCAGTCACCAACATACGTTAACAGAGCACTTATTTGGTATTTCTTCAAATCCGGAAGATCCATCCCTCCCTCACCCTGCAAAAGCTGCAATTTAGTGAATTTAATTAGAAGATGCCTTTGGCACCAAATAAAGGATCCTAGTCAACCATTAATCCTCCATAACACTTGTCTAGGTAACAACAACGGGAGAATTCTCATGGGATACAGCAGTCGAGGAAGAACATTAATCTTAATCATGGTTATTGGCCCAAACATGATAACGGTAACCCCTCCCACCGTTCCAAATCCTGTTTTATCCTCTTGTAGTTGTACATAGTTCGCTTTATACAGCTGGTGGAAGGAAGGGGTAATAAAAATTCCCAAATATAAAAACCCTTTTGGTGACTATCTAAACGGGAATTGCATTCCATCCTTCAGATTAGGCAACTCCACATTCACCTCCACTAATCCCCCAATGGCATGGCTTCCAGTTTTGTAAAAGTGATCCTGTAACCACCACATGAATTGATTGTTTGGCTCAATCGAGGAACGGACTTCTCCGGATTGGCCAAAAATAAAAGGATGTCGTCAGCATATACGATCATCTTATGCTCGCCCATTTCCACCTTTAGCATTACTATTTCAGCTAACAGTTCAATCACCAAGGTAAATAACAGCGGTGATAAAAGACACCCTGTCAACTATCTCTTCCCACATTAAAGTTATTTGACTTAGAGAGTCATAGAGTCATAGAGATGTACAGCACGGAAACAACCCGTCCATGCCGACCAGATATCCCAACCAAATCTAGTTCCACCTGCCAGCACCCGGCCCATATCCCTCCAAACCCTTCCTAATCATATACCCATCCAAATGTCTTTTAAAAGTTGCAATTGTACCAACCTCCTCCACTTCCTCTGGCAGCTCATTCCATTCACGTAACACCCACTGCGTGAAAAAGTTGCCACTTAGGTCTCTTTTATATCTTTCCCCTCTCCTATGCCCTCTATTTCTGGACTCCCTCAACCCAGGGAAAAGACCTTGTCTAATTATCCTATCCATGCCCCTCATGATTTTATAAACCTCTACAAGGTCACTCCTCAGCCTCCGACGTTCCAGGAAAAACAGCCCCAGCCTGTTCAGCATCTCCCTATATCTCAAATCCTCCAACCTTGGCAGCATCCTTGTCAATCTTTTCTGAACCCTTTCAAGTTTGACATCATCTTTCCGATAGGAAGGAGATCAGAATTGCACACAATATTCCAACAGTGGTCTGACCAATGTCCTGTACAGCCGCAACATGACCTCCCAACTCCTGTACTCAATACGCTGACCAATAAAGGAAAGCATACCAAATGCCATCTTCACTATCCTATCTACCCTCGACTCCACTTTCAAGGAGCTGTGAACCTGCACTCCAAGGTCTCTTTGTTCAGCAACAGTATAAGTCCTGCAAAGTTTGCTTTCCCAAAATGCAGCATCTCGCATTTATCTGAATTAAACTCCATCTGACACTTCTCAGTCCATTGGCCACCTGGTCCAGATCCTGTTGTAATCTGAAGTAACCTTCTTCGCTGTCCACTACACCTCCAATTTTGGTGTCATCAGCAAACTTACTAACTATACCACTTAATCTCACATCCAAATCATTTATATAAATGATGAAAAGTAGTGGACCCAGCACTGATCCTTGTGGCACTCTACTGGTCAGTCTGAAAAACAACCCTCCACCACCACCCTCTGTCTTCTAACTTTGAGCCAGTTTTGTATCCAATTGGCTAGTTCTCTCTGTATTTCGTGCGATCTAACTCTTGCTAACCAGTCTCCCATGGGGAACCTTGTTGAAAGCCTTACTGAAGTCCATATAGATCATATCTACTGCTCTGCCCTCATCAATCCTCTTTGTTACTTCTTCAAAAAACTCAATCAAGTTTGTGAGACATGATTTCCCTCGCACAAAGCCATGTTGACTATCCCTAATTAGTTCTTGCCTTTCCAAATACATGTACATCCTGTCCCTCAGGATTCCCTCCAACAACTTGCCCACCACCGAGGTCAGGGTCACTGGTCTATAGTTTCCTGGCCTGCCCTTAATACCCTTCTTAAACAGTGTCACCACATTAGCCAACCTCCAGTCTTTTGGCACCTCATCTGTGACTATCGATGATACAAATATCTCAGTAAGAGGCCCAGCAATCACTTCTTAGCTTCCCACAGAGTTCTAGGTGCCACCTGATCAGGTCCTGGGGATTTATCCACCTTTATGCTTTTCAAGACATCCAACGCTTCCTCCTGTGTAATCTGGACATTTTCAAGATGTCACCATCTATTTCCCTACAGTCTATATCTTCCATATCCTTTTCCACAGTAAATACTGATGCAAAAGACTCGTTTAGTATCTCCCCCATTTTCAGCGGCTCCACACAAAGGCCGCCTTGCTGATCTTTGAGGGGCCCTATTCTCTCCCTAGTTACCCTTTTGTCCTTAATGTATCTGTAAAAACCCTTTGGATTCTCCTTAATTCTATTTGCCAAAGCTACCTCATGTCCCCTTTTTGCCCTCCTGATTTCCCTCTTAAGTATACTCCTACTGCCTTTATACTCTTCTAAGAATTCACTCGATCTATCCTGTCTATACCTTAAATATGCTTCCTTCTTTTTCTTACCCAAACCCTCAATTTCTTTAGTCATCCAGCATTCCCT
>NC_057723.1:77361348-77368746 GCF_004010195.1 Chiloscyllium plagiosum
CCTTTCCCCAATTTAGAACTTCAACTTTTAGATCTAGTCTATCCTTTTCCATCACTATTTTAAATCTAATAGCATTATGGTTGCTGGTCCCAAAGTGCTCTCCCACTGACACCTCAGTCACCTGCCCTGCCTTATTTCCCAAGAGTAGGTCAAGTTTTACACCTTCTCTAGCAGGTACATCCACATACTGACTTAATGCCATTTGTAATGACTGCCACCTTACGATCATTATTCAGTACTGGCACTCATCCAGCAAAGGATCCCCCCAAACTAAACCGCTTTAGGACCTCAATTAGATCCAGCCATTCTATCCTGTCAAATGCCTTTTCTGCGTCTAGGGAGACCACCAAACCAGAATCAATCTTTGCTGGCATACCTGCACTATATTTTGTACCCTCCTGATATTGTTGGAGAAGCTTTGGCCCTTGACAAAACCCGTCTGATCTTCTTTTATAATATGGGGCAGGACCTTTTCCAACCTCAGGGGCAGCATCTTGGATAGAATTTTAAAATCTACTTTCAGCAGTGAAATTGGTCAATATTGAGCACATTCTTCAGGGTCTTTTCCCTTCTTTAAAATGAGGGCGATATCAGCCTCCCTAAGAAAAAGCGGCAGACAATCCTATGTATAAGAATAGCTATACATCCCCAGAAGTGGCTCCACTAATACATTTATGAATTCCTTATAGAATTCAGTTGGAAATCCATCTGGCCCTGGTGCTTTGACACCCTCCAGATGCCTTATTGCTTCCTGCACTTCCTGTACCGTTAAAAGCACATTCAAAAGGGAAGCCTGCTTCGTGTTTATATTGGGGAGGTCCAGGTTTTCAAAAAAGTACTGCATTCCCATTGTACCATGTTCGTCCCACCCCCGACCGATATAGCCCTGCAAAGTATTCCCTAAACCTAATACTGATCTTGTAAAATTCACTGGTAATTATACCAGCCTTCTCCCTAACAGACATAATAGATTGGGAAGCTTTTTTCCTCCTAGTCAAATAAACCAGATATCTACCAGGCTTATCTCCAAATAAAAACAGTCTTTGTTTGGCAAAGGAGACCTCTTTTTCTGGCCACTTGTGTGTACACTGAGTCGAGAACAGCTCAGAGAGCTGTAACCCACTGCAGCTTAAGCAATGACAGCCTATTATAATATGTTTTCTCAGCTACCTTCAGTCGGGTCTCCAGCATCCATTGCTGCTCCTCCCTTTGCCTCCTTCTAGTCATTGAATATGAAATTATCAGGCCTCATAAATATGCCTTAGTGACCTCCCAAAACATTGCTGGATTACGAGCCATACCTGAATTGATACCGAGTTCACTTTTAATCACTGTAAACAAAAGACATGATCAGTATTGGAAACATGTCTATGATGTAATGTTTCTATCAGGACCTCGAGATTTCCTTTGGATAATCCGATATTCAGATAATTGATATTTGGATAATGGAGGTTCCTCTGTACATGGACTTCAGTAAGACATTTGATAAGGCTCCCCATGGTTGGCTGATGGCGAAAGTGAAGTTGCATGGGGTCCAGGGTGTACTAGCTGGATGGATAGAGAACTGGCTGGACAGCAGGAGACAGAGTGTAGTAGTGGAAGGGAGTTTCTCAAAATGGTGTTCCACAGGGATTCATGTTGAGACCATTGTTATTTGTGATATACATAAATGATTTGGAGGAAGGTAGAGGTCATAGAATCATAGAGATGTACAGCAAGGAAACAGGCCCTTCGGTCCAACCCGTCCATGCTGACCAGATATCCCAACCTAATCTAGTCCCACTTGCCTGCACCCATCCCATATCCTTCCAAACCCTTCCTATTCATATACCCATCCATTTTAAATGTTGCAATTGTACTAGCCTCCACTACTTCCACTAGCAACTCATTCCATACATGTACCACCCTCTGCATGAAAAAGTTGCCCCTTAGATTCCTTTCCCCTCTTACCCTAAAACTATGCTCTTTAGTTCTGGACTTCCCACCCCAGGGAAAAGACTTTGTCTATTTACCCTATCCATGCCCCTCGTGATTTTATAAACCTCTATAAGGTCACTCCTCAGCCTTCAACACTCCAGGGAAAACTGCCCCATTTATTCAACCTCTCCCTATAGCTCAAACCTTCCAACCTGGCAACATCCTTGTAAGTCTTTTCTGAACCCTTTCAAGTTTCACAACTTCCTTCCATCTTATTAGCAAGTTTGCAGAAGACACCAAGATTAGTGGAGTAGCAGGTAGTGAAGGGGACTGTCAGAGAATGCAGCAGAATATAGATAGATTGGAAAGCTGGGCAGAGAAATGGCAGATGTAGTTCAATCTGGGAAAATGCGAGGTGATGAAGATCCAAATCAAGAGAGAACTGTACAGTAAAAGGAAAAGCCCTGGGAAGATGATGTACAGAGAGATCTGGGTGTTCAGGTCCATTGTACCCTGAAGGTGGCAACGCAGGTTGATAGAGCGGTCAAGAAGGCACACGGCATCCTTTCCTACATCGGACGGGGCATTGAGTACAAGAGTTGTCAGGTCACGTTACAGTTGTATAGGATTTTGGTTTGGCCACATTTGGAATACTGTGTACAGTTCTGGTTACCACATTACCAAAAGAATGTGGCTGCTTTGGAGAGGGTGCAGAGGAGGTTCACAGGGATGTTGCCTGGTATGGAGGGAGCGAGCTATGAAGAAAGGTTGAATAGACTAGGATACTTTCATTAGAAAGACAGAGGTTGAGGGGGGACCTGATTGAGGTCTACAAAATCATGAGAGGTACAGACAGGGTGGATAGCAAGAAGCTTTTTCCCAGAGTGGGGGACTCAGTTACTAGGGGTCACAAATTCAAGGTGAGAGGGGACAAGTTTAAGGGAGATATGTGTGGAAAGTTCTTTACACAGAAGGTAGTGGATGCTTGGAACATGTTGCCAGAGGAGGTGGTGGAGGCGGGCATGATAGCGTTGTTTAAGGTATCTCTAGACAGATACATGAATTGGCAGGGAGCAGAGGGATACAGATCCTTAGAAAATAGGTGACAAGTTTCGATCTGGAGTGGCACAGGCTTGGAGGGCCAAAGGACCTGTTCCTGTGCTTTAATTATGTTTGTTCTTTGTTCTAAGACACTTGCTTATGAATTAGTTTACTGGCCAGGGATCAATCAAGATATTTGTTGACTCTTGAATGCCTGTGAAATGTTCCAAATGTACCACCCCCAGAGGTGAAGGGTGTTTTGACATCCACATGACGTTCCTTGGATGAAAGCAGCAACACACATGTCCGCAGCGAACAGTGAAGATTAGGTTCAAGGATGGATTACTTCTCTAAATTTTCCATCACTCAACAACTTAGTAACAAAACAAGCATTACCATTGCTCACATGATGAGCACATGTTTCAGTTTGTTTTGTATCCTGAAGTGGATAGTATCTGACAAACCTGCTGCAAGACACATGTACTCAAGGTTTGTGAAGGTTTGTAGCTCAGGTTGTGGTTTAGGGTGTAGGTTTGTTCGCTGGGCTGTAGGTTTGATATCCAGACGCTTCATTACCTGGCTAGGTAACATCATCAGTGTAAAATGACAGCCAGACTACTAAGACCCCTCGGAATCCTAGTAGCACACAAACCCACCAACACTCTCAAACAAAAACTAACAAACTTAAAAGACCCAGTACACCCCATGGACAAAACCAGCATCGTCTACAAAATTCCATGCAAGGACTGCCACAAACACTACATAGGACAAACAGGAAGAAAATTAGCCACTAGGGTACACGAACACCAGCTAGCCACAAAAAGACACGACCCTCTTGTTGGTTTTGTCCATGGGTTGTACTGGGTCTTTTAAGTTAGTTAGTTTTTGTTTGAGAGTGTTGGTGGGTTTGTGTGCTACTAGGATTCCGAGGGGTCTTAGTAGTCTGGCTGTCATTTCTAAAATCTATCCTGGGACAGGCTAAGCAAAGACATGCCAGAGAATTCCTAGAGACCTGGCACTCCAACCACAACGCCATAAACATCACATAGATCTCGATGCCATCTATCAACCCCTCAGAAAACGAACAGGAAATGACATCACCACAAACCCCAGAAACCCCATCCAGGAGAAAGATATAAATAGAAAGCAGGAGACAACAGCTTCGCTTCACTTGGAGGTCACCACTGATGATGTTACCTAGCCAGGTAATGAAACGTCTGGATATCAAACCTACAGCTCAGCAAGCAAACCTACACCCTACACATGTACTGAATGGGGAGTGACCCATATCACATTGTCACTTCACTATCCATGCTCAAAACACTCTAGCAAAATGAATGGTATGCACTAGTAATTCAACTATCATTAAATGTTGATTAACAAAACAAAATTTTCACATTGCATTGCTACATTTTTATTAACAATGAAGAATTGGTTCATAGCCGTGGCATAACTTAGACTGGGAAGGCATGTGCAAGCAACCTTTGCCCAGCAAACAATTATCTGACCATTCCGAGATACAAGGATATTTTTCTTTAAAGGTTGAGAAAATGAACATAATGTTGGATCAGAAACTTAGGTACCTGAGAAACAATGTTTGTAAGGCTGTAATAAATGTTTCTTGGATTCTTCAATATTATGGTACACACACCCGGTTTCTTATGCTACAGGAGATAATATAAACATTACTGTAGCAGATAAGATACCCAGCCAGAGGCCAGACCACATAATATTATCAAATCTAAACAAAATCAAGAATATTATTGACAAATTTAGTCTTTCATGGAGATTATTTCTTCTTTATGTTAACCTGGATATTAGAAAATAGTAGCATTACATTTTAGATATCAATGCAACACCTTGGATGAAGGTAGCACTTCCAAATTGCATGTAACTGAATTCTAAATAATTCCTTTATTTTATCCAATACCTCACACACAGACAGGCATTGAAACAGCAGAACAGCTACTGAACCACAAACCTCCAAACAATAGACAACATTTGAGATTAGTCAGGTTAAGCAGCTCCTTCAGATCATCTCACATTGCGAGACAGTAAGTCACTCACAGGAAGTGTTTGCAGAAAAAAAGGATGGAATTGTAGACAACAAACCCAAAATATCCATGAATATTCCCAGGAAATTCCATATCCCATATAATAGAAGCAGAATTTAGTTTATTGCAGCTTAATTATGACCTTTAAAATATCATTAAAGATCCTGGAATTTAACTTATTATATGCAATTTTACAAATGTACATTCCCCATAGAAAGCCTTTCTCACAAAGAGTGCAAATTTTATACAAAATAAGTGTTTTCTTTAATCACCTCTAACCCAGTGGCTGGCCTTGTTTCTTGAATAGTCAGATGACACTGAGCAGCAGGGGGCAGCAACTCCACACTGTACCTGAATCATAGGAATTGCTCCTCTGTCATCCTGCTTCTTTAAATCATCATCTCATGAACAGGCGTAGGTTAAAACAAATTCAAGCAGCAGGCCAACACCCTTTCATTGAAATCACACAGAATATCTCCTTGTTATTCAGTTCCTTCAGAACATCTCACTCAGTTTCAAACATTAATTCACCAGATAAGTCAGAAGGCTTATTATCATACTTATACTGTCACCGCAGAGAATATTCCTCAGTTCCCACAGAACACCACCTCACACACACACACTTGGACATCCAGGTAGATCGGAACTGCTAGGGGGCAGCACCATCACACAGATAGTCATTTCTTCCTCATCCCTAAGTGTATTCGTGGCGTAAAACAGCTATCAGATGATTGTGTATCAGTAATTGTTATTTGCACCTTATATCCACATTACAGGCAGGATGTAGAAGCTTTGGAAAGGGTGCAGAGGAGGTTTACTAGGATGTTGCCTGGTATAGAGGGAAGGTTTTATGAGAAAAGGCTGAGGGACTTGAGGCTATTTTCGTTATAGAGAAGAAGGTTGAGACGTGACTTAATATGGACATATAAGATAATCAGAGGATTAGATAGGGTGGACAGTGACAGCCTTTTTCCTTGGATGGTGATGGCTGGTATGAGGGGACATAGCTCTAAATTGAGGGGTGATAGATATCAGACAGATCTCAGAAGTAGGTTCTTTACTCATTGGGGTGGCATGGTGGCTCAGTGGTTATCACTGCTGCCTCACAGTACCAGGGCCCCAGGTTCGATTCCAGCATTGGATGTGGAGTTTTCACATTCTCCCTGTGTCTGCATGGGTTTGCTCCAGTTTCCTCCCACAGCCCAAAGATGTGCAGTCAGGTGAACTGGCCATGCTAAATTGTCCATTGTGTTAGGTGCATTACTCAGAGCACAATGGTTCTGGGTGGGCTAATCTTTGGAGGGTCGGTGTGGACTTGTTGGGCCAAAGGAATCTAATCTAACCTAAAGAGTAGTAGGGGCATGGAATGACCTGCCTGTAGCAGTAGTGGAATTGCCAAATTTAAGGGCATTTAAATGGTCATTGGATAAATATATGGATGATAACGGAATAGTGTAGGTCAGATGGGCTTCAGATTCGTTTCACAGGTCGGCACAACATTGAGGGCCAAAGGGCCTGTACTGCGCCTCTATGTACTATTTATAGTTTCATTGAAATATAAAACCATTTTGGGTTTCAATAGAGATGTACAACACGGAAGCAGACCCTTCGGTCCATCCCGTCCATGCCGACCAGATATCCCAACCCAAACTAGACCCACCTGCCAACACCCGGCCCATATCCCTCCAAACTCTTCCTATTCATATTCCCATCCAAATGCCTCTTAAATGTTGCAATTGTACCAGCCTCCACCACTTCCTCTGGCAGCTCATCCCATATGCGTACTACACTCTGCGTGAAAACGTTGCCCCTTAGGTCCGTTTTATATCTTTCCCCTCTCACCCTAAACCTATGCCCTCTAGTTTTGGACTCCCCCAACCAAGGGAAAAGACTTTGTCTATTTATCCTATCCATGCCCCTCATAATTTTATAAACCTCTATAAGGTTACCCCTCAGCGTCTGACACTCTAGGGAAAACAGCCCCAGCCTGTTCAGCCTCTCTCTGTAGCTCAAATCCTCCAACCCTGGCCAAATCCTTGTAAATCTTTTCTGAACCCTTTCAAGTTTCACAACATCTTTCCGACAGGAAGGAGACCAGAATTGCACGCAATATTCCAACAGTGGCCTAACCAATGCTGACCTGTGAAACAGCAGCAACATGACCTCCTGTACTCAATACTCTGACCAATAAAGAGAAGCATAGCAAACGCCTTCTTCATTATCCTATCTATCTGCGACTCCACTTTCAAGGAGCTATGAACCTGCACTCCAAGGTCTCTTTGTTCAGCAACACTCCCAGGACCTTACCATTAAGTGTATAAGTCCTGCTAAGATTTGCTTTCCCAAAATGCAGCACCTCGCATTTATCTGAATTAAACTCCATCTG
>NC_057723.1:77368927-77408390 GCF_004010195.1 Chiloscyllium plagiosum
CACCACGTTAGCCAACCTCCAGTCTTCCGGCACCTCATTTGTGACTATCGATGATACAAATATCTCAGCAAGAGGCCCAGCAATCACTTCTCTAGCTTCCCACAGAGTTCTAGGGTACACCTGATCAGGTCCTGGAGATTTATCCACCTTTACGTGTTTCAAGACATCCAGCACTTCCTCATCTGTAATATGGATATTTTGCAAGGTGTCACCATCAATTTACCTACATTCTATATCT
Source organism: Chiloscyllium plagiosum (assembly GCF_004010195.1). NCBI lineage: Eukaryota > Metazoa > Chordata > Chondrichthyes > Orectolobiformes > Hemiscylliidae > Chiloscyllium > Chiloscyllium plagiosum. The sequence continues at coordinate 77,369,166 of NC_057723.1, forward strand.
TCCATATCCTTTTCCACAGTAAATACTGATGCAAAACACTTGTTTAGTATCTCCCCCATTTTCTGTGGCTCCACACAAAGGCTGCCTTGCTGATCTTTGAGGGGCCCTATTTTCTCCCTAGTTATTTTTTTGTTCCTAATGTATTTGTAAAAACCCTTTGAATTCTCCTTAATTCTATTTGCCAAAGCTATCTCATGTCCCCTTTTTGCCCTCCTGATTTCGCTCTTAAGTACACTCCTACTGCCTTTATGCTCTTCTAAGGATTCACTCAATCTATCATGTCTATACCTTACAAATGCTTCCTTCTTTTTCTTAACCAAACCCTTAATTTCTTTAGTCATCCAGCATTCCCTTAACTCCCAGCCTTTCCTTTCACCCTGACAGGAATATACTTTCTCTGGATTCTTGTTATCTCATTTCTGAAGGCTTCCCATTTTCCAGTGGTCCCTTTACCTGTGAACATCTGCTCGCAATCAGCTTTTGAAAGTTCTTGCCTAATACCGGCAAAATTGGCCTTTCTCCAATTTAGAACTTCAACTTTTAGATCTGGTCTATCCTTTTCCTTCACTATTTTAAAACGAATAGAATTATGGTCGCTGGCCCCAAATTGCTCCCCCACTGACACCTCAGTCACCTGCCCTGCCTTATATAGACCAAAATGAGACCAATAGTTCTTATTTGCAATTAATTGATTCGCTAAATCATGTGATTTGAGAATAACTCAAGAAGGTTGTTTAAAATTACTCTGGTTGCAGAGTCCCTGTGATATAATTCTAACCTGAACAAACTAGTGTAATGTTTTACATGTGTCTCTTTACAAATAAAGATTCTGTGCACCTTTTGAGGGCCAAAGTGTGGTCAAATTCAAAACTATAGATCCTTTAAAAACTCAAAAACAGAACACCTCCAGAGTTGAGCAAGAGCAAGTGATGCATATTGAGGAACTGAGTTCTTGTTGTGTGGGCAGTTCTTAAAATAAAAATAAAGAGTTCTTAATTTGGGTGATTGCATAATTGGCTGATTGATGGTTGGGTTAAAATAAAAACTGAGTTCTTTATACTGCCACTAGTGAGCAGTGCTTGTTACTTGGTTAATTAGTCAATTTGGTGGCGGGTTTTTCGAAACAATAGGAACAAAGGGGCTTTTGTGGTATGATGATAGAAAAGAAATGAAAGCTAAATTCCAGGTGGTGTCTTGTGGTGCAATGATAGTATCACAACGTCTGGACCAGAAGGCCTAGGCTCTAGTTCCATATGCTCTACAGGTGTGTCTGAATACGCTGATGAAAAAGTGTCTGAGGAAAGTTGAGTTCTAATTCTTTAGGGATAGGTAGGGCACCCCCCCCCCCCCTCCCCCCCACCCCACCACCATGCTATTTTGATTTCATTTCCCATTGCCTCCCATCAAGTTGTTTTCGTACCTTTTGATTTCACATTCTTACCACACTACCCTTGTCCTTCAATATTGGGTAATTTATTACTTTGATGGTGGGTATATTAAATTTTATCATCAGCAATGATAGGATTCAAGTCCTGGTGCCCAAAGCATTGGCCTGCTGTTCTGGATTACTAGTCCAGTGGCATTGCCACCCTGCCACCACCTCCCCATCTGCATTGTCGATGGACTATAGAACCATAGAAATGGTACAGCACAGAAGGGGGCCATTTGGCCCATCTTGTCCATGCCGACACAAATACATCCAAATGCCCATTCTAATCCCATCTTCTAGCATATGGCCCATCCAAAGTGCAAATTCAGATTTTTTTACTGTCTAAATAGGTTTGTCAGAGTTTGCATTCTTGCTCAGTTATTTAGAAAACCTCATATTATTCTTGTGGTTTCACCTCAGCTCCAAGCTCCTGATCTTTGGGACCAACTGTGAAGGGATGTGGCTAGTCAGAGAACTACCACTAATACCTATGAAATAACACCACAGAGATTGGTATCCTGTCACCCAGTCACCCTTTATTAATACATTGAAAGTCCTTGACACTGGTCCAGCTTCTTCAGAGCAAGCTCTCAGAATGAACAGGATATCTGACATTCCTGTTCATATCTGTCAGCCAGGGGTTTCTGATTTGGTCAGATCAACAGTCCCAATCAGGGAACTCATGTCCACCTGGCTGACCTTGTGATAATCACTACAGCCATTAGTTGGTCCAGGCAGTCGACCATGGAGAGAGTCATAATTCCTGATTCCTTGCTCTCTCGTTTGTGTTTACATCTGCACCCAGCAGGCCTTGAAGAGGAACATCACAGTGTCCCATGAAGCCTTTTGGGATAGATAGGTGCTGTGGGGCTGAGCTGTATTATCTTCCCTTCAAACGCCGTTTTGATTTAGCTGCCTTTATAGTTTTCCCTCTTTGGTGTTTGACTTTTGCTTTATGGTTATTGTCAGAGTGACCCTGGAGGATATTGTCTGTTATTTTATAATTTTTATTAAAAGCATCTGAGTTATTCCCCAGTTGATGTGGTTTTCTGGACAGAGAAAGAGACCAGAAGTGAAACTGTTCTTAGTGCTATATTAAAGATTTACAATAAACTATCTTTTGCTGTCTAGTTCAACATATGGATGTCAGTATATGAAGGCATTGTCTCTGAATAATGGTCTGGCCATTTGACACCAAGATGAAGATGACACCTTCAATAAGGGGGTTATGAGTCTTTGCAATTCTTTACCCCAAAGAGCTGTGGATGGTTACTTGCTGATTATATCTAAGACTGAGATTCTTGAATTTGCAGACATCAGTTGATTTAGTTGTTTTAAAATGGTATCATGTGATCCTATCTATCATGGCTTTGCTTATATATGCCATGTTTCTAATAGTTATTATTCTGCTGATGAATAATATACGTTTACTTTTCAATTTCAATGGTGTTAGTGACACAGGCATTTCTGTATAATAAAGAATGCATCTCTTAGGGTATATAAATATAATTGTTTTCTGATTGGTTGTTCTGATCTGTACTGCAACAGCAGGCCAAACTTTATTAAGTAAAACCTGGATTATTTGTATGCAAACCTAATGGATTTTTCACAATGCCAATCAATTTTCTATTGTTCCCCGCACCACACCATTCCCCTTCTATGTCATTTGTAGCTTCCAGTTTATCAAAGTAACCATGGGTATCAGTCAATCAGTGATACTCAAAGGCAGTTCTCAAATTCCATACTGAACTCTTCTCAGGAGAATAGCTCATTATGTCAGTTGCTAACATAACTGCAATTGCAAAAGAAAACCAAGGAATCATTGCTAATTTTCTGATGTCCCACTGAGACTCACTAAGAAAGAAATAACTTGCACTTTTATAGCACTTCCACGTTCTCAGAATATTAGTCACAGAGTTATACAGCTTTGCAGCATGGAAACAAAGCTTCCAGCCCAACCCATCTATATTGACCAGATTTCCTAAACTGAACTTGTCCATATCCCTCTAAACCTTTCCTATCCATGTCCCTGTCCAAATGTCTTTTAAATTTGTAATTGTACTCACCTCTACCACTTCCTCCGGTATTCATTCCATATATGTACCACTCTCTGTGTGAAAAAAGTTGCTAAATTTCACAGCCAATGAAGTACTTGCAAAGTGTAGTCACTGTCACAATGTAGAAAAATGTAATAGCTAAACTGTGTAGCATAAGGTTCCCCAAACAATACAAAGATAAATCACTGGGTAATGCACATCAAATATATTGGCTGAAAATGAAATATTTGCAAGGAAATCACAACATGATTCCTGATATTCTTTATACCACATATCAGAATATGTTGCATCTACCTCAGTAGCTCAGTTTATTGTCTTGTGAAAGGGAACCAAACATGATCCTCCAATTCCTGGGCTTGAGTTCAACGACTAAGTTCAATCAGAATAGTGATAATGACTCTCTTTAATTTTCCCATTTTTCACATGCTTTGTTAAACTGAGGTTCACAGGACAGAAATAATTCTGTAGTGTTATTGTACATTCATCCCCTACCAATTTATGTTGCAGGAATGTGTACCATCTACAAGATGCACTGTAGAAATTCACCAAGGGCCCTTTGACAGCATCTTCTCCATCTGAAGGATATAGACAGCCAATACATAGGAACACCCCTCCCACCAAGTCACTCACCATTCTGCGTCAAAGTCCTGGTACCTCCACCCTAACAATATTGTGGGTCTAGCAACACCAAAAAGACTACATCATTTCAGGAAGGCAGCTCACTTTCTCATGGGCAATAAATACCTGTACAGCCAGCAATGTCCATATCCCCTGAATGAATAAGAAGTATTGAATGTGGATGGTCTTTTCAATGTCTTTCAACTAAAATCATTAACCTATTGATTATATGGTCATCACTGTATTGCCATTTGTCAGGAATTAATGTGCACAAAGTAATTGTCACAATTCCTGTTTTGTAATAGGGATTAAACTTCAAGCAAGTGTATCAATGACTGTAAAGTTTTTTGAAATATCCTGCGGACACAAGGCATAATATGATTGAGAGGTTTTGTTTCTTCATAATTTCAGAGTAAAGTATCGAGGTTGTGTGACACCATTTTATTTTGCAGTTTTGTGTCAGAATGGAAGAAGTAACCATGGAAAGAGTTGAAGAGATTGGAGGAATTTATGTAGGTTGTGGCAGCAGAACAAATACTGACGGATGCCAATGAAGATGTCAGCTATGATAACAGTAAAGCATTTAAATGTAATTAGATTAATAAAATGGTTGCCAATAATTTCAATGGAATGTCTTTTCTCTAAAGTTCATTCATGGGTTAAGGATGTTCTTGCAAGGCTGGCATTTAGTGCTCAATGCTAAGTTGCCCTGAGAAAGTGGTGATGTGCCAATTTCTTGGATATAGATTGGGAAACGTCAACACGCAGAAAATCTTGATTTTCCATGCCTATAATTTATTTGATCAACTTATGATCTAAGCAACAATGTTCCCACAATGCCTCAGTGGGTAAATTGCCTGCTGTGGTCCTCAGCCATAACACCAGATTAAGCCACTAGATTGTTATTGGGCAGCAGCAGTGGTTAAGGACAGAATTGAAATCAGCAACGGTCACTCACTCCATGGCCAAATACTTATTGTGTAGTCTCATGTGCGAAAAATTAGGTCTTAGGTAAGGATTTATTTAATAAGGGCTGAATGCTTTAACAGTCATGACCTGTACTTATGCTAATCTTTCGATTGGATGTTTAATAATTTAGTGACATTGATTTATTTATTATTGAGGAATAATATGCAGCATTCTGTGAACCAGATTAAGTTGGAGTGGAATTGCTGTGTCAGTGTAATACCTAAAGCAAGAGAAGCAGGGAGCTGATGGTCAGATCCAGTAAGGTTAGTTTAATTAGCATTTGTTCCTTCTAAATTTGCCACAAGTGCAGAGAGTGCCATCGCTGCAAGAGGGAAGGCAAATGAGGAAAGTAGAAAGAATTAACATGATTTTTTCTCCCTCCATTGAAACATTGTTGAAATTTCACTAGCAGATGTGACTATCTCCCTCAATTACGAAATAGTGCATGTTTTAATCAAAGATGAATAGTAGAAGAGAATAAATATATCTGAAACATTTATGTGAGCAACTGCACACAGTAGGAAATAGCAAATAAAATAGGTACCGTTTCCCGCATATGTACAATATTGGAGCAGATTAAATTATCATAATGGAGGCATTATCCTGTGGCAAGAAAATTCAACATTTGAGAATTTAAAAATGCTCATTGAAACAAATAATGTAATTTTGGTAATGGGACATAGGAAGCCATGGTTAACTCCTTACTTTAAACCTTCATGCCCACATGCTTTAACAGAGAGGAATGCTTCTATTGCTCTACAAATTCATCGCGTATTGTAGCACCAAGTCAAAATGCCGTTGAAATTACTTGCATGCAGTCATCCATTAAAATGAGGTGAGATGAAGGTGGGTCACTGAGATGATTTTCAAAAGCTGAACACAGCTATTTCATTTGTGTTGAGAAGAGGTAACAGTGCACAAGAGAAAAGAACTGGTTTGGTGATAAACTCCAATGTTGATCTACCATAAGAGGCAATAAGGGTTATATGTCAAGGAGAGGAAATAGGGCAGTGAAAACCCAATCTCAGCTAAAAGTAAAACACATACAGGCAACTTGGTTCAGCAAATGTTGACATCGGGACTATGTGTTGCACTATTTAGAGTGAAAAGCTAAAGCAACCATGGTCCTGCTCTCTCATTAGAGGTAGACAGCTGGTGGTGGTCACCACACCTGAGGCAGGGGAAGAGGTTGAGAAGGAGAACTCTGTTGATGTCCTCAGCCGACACAGGAAATGAACCATACTCTGCATTATTCTATATCGGAAATCACTATTCCTGATGAAGGGCTTTTGCCCGAAACGTTGATTTTCCTGCTCCTCGGATGCTGCCTGACCAGAAACCACTCTAATCTAGACTCTGGTTTCCAGCATCTACAGTCCTGGTTTTTACCTCAGAAATCAGTTGTCCAGCCAACTGAACTAACCAACTCTTGCTAACATATGTTTCTTGTCTCATTGTGCAGATTTATTCAAAGAGAATGTGCTTCCCACTAAATCTCAAGATCATGCTGACCATCTAGGCATAAATTCAGAGACATCTATCTATTTTGGAAATAAGTATTTCAGGGAGGACAACTTAATAAAACACATAAAAACAACCATAAGGGCCGAGGAACAAACTGAGCAGATAGCAGAGCGGCTGGAGCAGTGCAACCAAAGTGCTACAATTAAAATGTTCCTCAACTGTAAAGCCCCCCGAATGTTACTTCATGAAGATGTCTACACTGAACAGCTTATTATTGAGAAGGAGAATTTTGGGAAAGCCTTTGAAAATGGTCTGAGCCACTAGCATGGAATACCAGAAGCAGAAGGAGGGTCTTGCTATCATTTGTCCAGTCATTTCAATTCATTTAGGGAGCGTGCAGTCCACCACAGAGTAAGAGAGAGGCCCAGGATAGAAACTGTAGGCACAAACGTTACTGCTCTTGTGTCTCTGCTATCATTATGACTTCAACTTACAGTCCTATCTTAATTCAGGTTTGGGACATTGAGGGAATCTATTTGAAGAAACTTTGGTAGCAGGTTGGCATGACACTGCAAGCCATTTCAGCACATATCATTGGTTGTAATCAAGGGATAGTTTGTGAGGACTCAGAACAGTACAGTACAGCGCAGAAGCCATGCAAACACATTCCCAGTGAAGAGCAGAAAGCTACATGCATGTGCATGTATGCAAAACGTTTAGTAAAAACATTAATCACAGAATGTTTAAGTCATAATGTCAAATAATATGTTTTGCTATGTTTAGAAACTGATTCCTCCAAGTTACTAACGACAGTGTCTGTTAAATAATGACTACTGACATTTCAGAAATGTGGCACCATTAGAATAAGTGGGTTGTGTACAAAGATCCAAGACAGCAAATAGCTCACTGCTGCATTCCAGAATATACCTAACAAGCATCAAGTATTTCTCATCTGAGCTATTGGGTAAATGAGGCATTACAGCATAAAAGAAGCCTACTGTGTTGCATTTTACCACATTCTTTTGCAGTTTACAAAACACAATATTTAAAAGAATATTTTAAGCATTAACAGGTGTATTGATGTGACAATTGTGCTATTAATATTCAAAATTCATACATGATTTATTATGTGATTATGTCACCCATCTATTATTTTTGACAGTAGATGGATTTCTCCTGGTGCTTTAATTCTTTATTTGAACACACTTGGTGCAAATCACCAAATGTACAGGTAGATTATTTGTTGTCCATTAATATTATTCCTTAGTCTCTAAGAAGTGTGTTCAAAAGGTAACTATTCGGCAATGCGATATTATCCTAATGGCAGATTAGAATCTTAAAATTCTATGGACATATTAAACTTTTAATTCCAACATCTGTTTTTACAGTAGAACAACTGCAACAAAAAGGTAAGCTCAGGGACTATTTGGTGGAATCTTGTTTGGACCCATGGAATGTCACACTCGAACAGAGTTTGGAAAACTTCAAGCAGAAAAACTAAAACATACCCACTGCTTCCACCATCAGCGTTCAAGGCGCACATTTTAATTCACCAAAGATCCTTAAACAGCACCTTCCAAATGCAAGAGCACTTCCATCTAGAAGGACAAAGGCAGCCGATACAAGGGAACACAACCCCCAGCAAGTTGTCCTCCAAAAAACATTCATGATTCTGACTTTGCCATTGCTTCAGCGTCATTGGGACAAAAGTTAGGAATTCCCTCACAAATGGGATTGTGGGTTTACCTACAGCACATGGACTGCAATGGTTCAAAATGGCAGCACACCATCAAAGGCAACTGGGGATTGACAATAAATGCTGGCTTAGCCAACAATACCCACATACCATGAGTGAATAAAAATAATGTAACAAGAGATTGATTAATGCTTCCTCCCTGCAATTCCTATTTCTAATTCGTGTGCCTGTGTGTTGCATTATCATTTCTTCTCACAAACCCATGCTTATATACTTAATAAAACCTGGTTAAATTGGTTCCTTTTAAAACATAGATTCATTTAGTCTGGAAGAAAGGCAACCACAAGTGAAAGGATCCTTTCTAAATTAATGTTGTTGTGACCAACTATGAGGGTGAGTGAATAAAGAAAGGGAACCAGCTCATACCTCCGCACCTGGGAGTGTAATGATTTTGAGGATCTTTCCTAAAACTGTAACAAAAGGAAGTGAAAGTTAGATTCCCAACAGCAAAGAAGTGGATTCCAGCAACGAGGGACTTGTAAAGCTAATCCTAAATTTATTTTGTTTTATGTTTCTTGTTAGGTCATGAAGAGCAGGAATGCTCCACCAAATCTCAGAATGAAAGGTAACACCTTCACAGCAATCCCAGCCAAGCAGCCTTCATTTCATACTGGAAATTGTAGTCCATAGAATTGTACAGGTGGGTTGCAGAGAGTGACACTAATGCACTCTGGAGTTTTGTCTTATTACATATTCTTACATATTCCTGAAGTCGTAACTCCCCATTGGTTTTCAAGATAACAAGTGATACAAGATATCAAGATAGTGAAATTGACTTAGAAAGTCAGGAGCCAAAACTTGTGTGCTGAATTTCCCTTTGAATGCTCAATGGTGTTCTGCTGTTGTGAACTGGGGGGGGGGGGGGGGGGGGGGGGGGGGATTGCTGTGAAGGTGTTACCTTTCGTTCTGAGATTTGGTGGAGCATTCCTGCTCTTCATGGCACAACAAGGAACGTAAAACAAAATAAATTTAGGATTAGCTTTACAAGTCCGTCTTTGCTGGAATCCGTTTCTTTGCTATTGGGAATCTAACTTTCACTTCCTTTTGTTTTACTCATTCAGGGGATGTGGGCTTCACTGGTTGGGCCAGCATTTATTGCCCATCCCTAATTGATCTTCAGAAGGTGATGATGAGCTGTCTTCATAAGGTGGTGCAGTCCATTCAGCGTAAGTACACTCTGAATGCATTTAGGGGAGGCGTTCTAAGATTTTGACCGAGTGAGGGAATTATGATGTATTAGTGAGTCAGAACATTCATTGACTTGGAGGGAAGCTTGCAGTGAGTAAAGTTTCCATGTGTCCAATGTCCTTGTCTTTAGACCATAGGATAGTGCAGCACAGGAACAGACCCTTTGGCTCTCCATGTCTGCACTGACCATGGATGCCATTCTACATGGTAATGGGTATGGGTTTGTAAGATGGTGTTGAAGGAATCTTTGTTAATTTTTGCAGATGGCACCAACTAATGCTACAGTGCATCAGTGCTGGAGGGAGTTAATATGATTGGATGTGGTCGGGAGTATGGTGCTGGAAAAACACAGCAGGTCAGGCAGCATCTGAGGAGCAGGAGAATCGACGCTTCAGGCAAGAGCCCTTCATCAGGAAACTCTTACCCGAAACATCGATTCTCCTGCTCCTCACCTGACCTGCTGTGCTTTTCCAGCACCATACTCTCAACTCTGATCTCCAGCATCTGCAGTTCTCACTTTCTCTTATTGGATGTGGTGTCAATCAAGTTGGTAGTTTTGTCCTACATGGTGTTTAGCTTCTTGAGTGTGGTTGGAGCTGTACTCATCCAGGTCATGGGAAGAGTATCCCTTCACGTTCTTGACTTGTGCCTTGTAGATGGTGCTCAAGGTTTGAGAAGTCAGAATATGCGTTACTGGGTTTCTAACATCTGACCTGTGTATTGTGGGCACAGAATTTATATGCCTAATGGTGACACCCAGCTATCAAGGTGCACTAGTTAGATTGCTCACCAATCATATGGCACAAATGTTACTTGATACTTGTCAGCCCAAGCCTGGATATTGCCCAGGTCTATCTACATTTGGACATGGACTGCTTCAGTATCTGAGGAGTTGTGAATGTTGTGGGACATTGTGCAATTATCAGTGAACATCCAATTCGATATTATGATGAAAGCAATTGATTAAGCTGCTAAAGATGGTTGGGCTTAGGACACAACCCTGAAAAACTCTTGCAGTGATGTCCTGGAGCTGAGGTGACTGACTTCCAAAAGCCACAACTATCTTCTCCTAGGTATGACTCCAAACTGCAGAAAGTGTTCCTTGATTCCCATTGAGTTCAGTTTGTCTGGCATTCCTTGATTCCATATTTGGTCAAATGCAGTCTTGTTATCAAGGGAAGTTACTGTCACCCACCTCTGGGATTCAGCTGGTTCTTGCTTGAACCAAGATTGTAATGAAGTCAGGATGTGTGGCCCTGGTAAAACCTCAAACTGAATGTCACTGAGCAGGTTATTTCTCAGTGCTGCTTGATAGCACTGTTAATGACCCTTTCTGTCACTGGTGATCCAGTGTAGGTTGATGGTAATTGGCCTGGTTGGCTTTGTTCTGTTCTTTGAGTACAGAACATACCTGACAATGTTTCAAATTTCTAGGTAGATGCCAGTGTTGTAACTATGCTGGAACTACTTGGCTAGGAACATAGAAAATTCTAGAGCACAAGTCTTCTGTACTTTTGCCAGAGTGCTATCAGGGCTGATAGCCTTTGTAATATGTGGATTGAATCAAATTGACTGAAGACTGACGCCTTTCATGGTGGGGATCTTCGGAGAATTCTGATTTGGATCATCCACTTGGCACTTCTGGCTGCAGATTGTTGCAAAGGTTTCAGCCTTATCTTTTATACTGAGAAACTGGACTCCTCCATCATTGAATATGGGGTTAGTTGTGGAACCTCCTGTTCCAGTAAGTTGTTTAATTGTCTATCACCATTCATGACTGGATGTGAAAACACTTGCAGAGCTTAGATTTGATCTGGTGGTTGTGGAATTATTTAACTGTCTATCATTTGCTGCAAATGTTGCTTGGCATGCAAGTAGTCCTGTGTGGTAGCTTCTCCAGGTTGATAGCTCATTTTTAGGCATGCATGGTGCTGTTCCTGCCACTTCAATACGCTGCCATGTTCCCTGGCCAACTTTTCTGTCTTGGGCCTGCCGCAGTGCTCCAGTGAGGCTCAGTGCAAACTGAAAGAACAGCATCCCATTTTCCGCTTGGGGACTCAATATCAGAAACCAGCAGTCCTCCTGGAGACCATCTCATGTTAAATCTTTTGGTTTGGAACACTGAATGCAAGACTTTCCATGATGGAAGAAGACATAGCCATTTTGAACTTGGAGGTCAACTGGAAAGAGAAACGCGGTCAGTTAAAATATCTCCAGATATTTCAAAACTATCGCACAATAGCTTCTTTTTCTTGAGAATATACTCATAAATTTCATTCTATTTTCTATTCTATCAGAACATGTTTAATGCATCAGTGGTTTACAATCACTCTTGTAGGCTTGATATGTATATTGTCAATTTGTCTCCACAATTATTTAATAGTTTGAATGAGTTAGTGATTGAATAGCATTTTCAATCCTGTGAATGGATTCAGAACTCAGCAGGGAATCTGTTTTCAGATCATACAGGAAGTGCATTGCTTCGGGTTACTGCAATCAAAACAATCCCCTGCAGAATCACACACCAGTTCACCTTTTTGGCTGATAACAATGTGTTCACTGCTAAATAACCAGACAACTGGTGAAGGATCACCGGCAAGTTTTGCATTTCAGTTTTAATCAATTCTGAAAGCTGAATATTATACATACCACATATTTAACAAATTGTCACAAATGCAATAAATTTGGGCAATGTGGGTGCAGTTGACTGAGCCAACATTTAATGTCCGTCTTAAGAGGTCATTGAAAAAGTAGCGGTCAGCTTTTTGAGATTTTGGAGTTCTTGTTGCTTTAGGTAGGCCCACAATGCCAAAAGAGAGGGAGTTCCAGGATTTTGACCCAGCAACAGGGATGGTGAAATGTTTCCAGTCAAGATTGTGTGTGATTTGGACGAGAACTTGGTGGTGATTTCATGTTCTCCAGCCCTTGACCTTACAGGTGGAAGTGGTTTGGAAGGGCTGTTGGAAAGAGATTTGATAAATCCTGGCAATGTATTACATAGCTGGTACACATTGCTGCTACTGACTGTAAGTGGTGGAGTGAGTGAAAGTTTGTGGGTGTCATGCCAATCAAGCGAGCTGTTTGGTCCTGGATGGTGTCAACCTTCTTGAGTGCTGTTGGAGCTGTACTCATCCAGGCAAGTGAAGAGTATTTCATAACACTCCTAACATGTGCCTTGTCGATTGTGGACAGGCTTTGGGGAGTCAGAAGTTGAGTAACTCACTGCAGTATTCTTGCTCTTGTAGCCTATAATGCTTGACAAATTCATATTTTGAGTAAATAATATCTCCAGAATGCTGATAGTGAGAGATTCGGTGACAATAATACCATTCAATATCAAAGACTGATGGTTAGATTCTCTTTTGTTGGGATGGTCATTGTCTAACATTTTCATGGTATAAATGTTGCTTGTGACTTGTCAGCCAGAACCTGGATACTGTCTGTGCCTTGCAGCATTTGGCAATGGTCTGCTTCAGTATCTGATGAGTGATGAAAGGTGCTGAACATTGTGTAATCAATAGTGAACATTCCCACTTCTGACCTTATGATAGAAGAAAGGTCATTATTGAAACAGCTGGAGATGATTTGATCTAAGGCACAACCCAGAGGAACTCCTGTTTTGGAGCTGAAATAACTGACATCCAACACAAGCAGCCATCTTCCTTTGTGCTAGGTATGACTCCAACAAGTGGATAGATTTTTTCCAATTTCCATTTACTTCAGTTTTGCTCAGGCTCCTTGATGCAACATTTGATGAAAAGCAGTTTTGATGTCAAGAGCAGTCACTCTCACCTCACCTCTGGAATTCAGTACTTTTGTTCATGTTTGAATGAAGACTGGACTGAGGTCAGGAGCTGAGTGGCCCTGGCAGAATCCAAACTGGGTGTCACAGAGCAGGTTATTGCTGTTTGATAGCATTGTTGATGGACACCTTCCATCATTTTACTGATGATCAAGGGTAGGCTGATTTGGGTGATAGTTGGCCAGTATGGATTTGTACAGCTTTTTGTGTACAGGGCATACCTGGGTAAATGTCCACATTGTTGAGTAGATGGCAGTGTGTAGCTGTAATGGAATAGATTTTCTAAAGGTAGACAGAGTCATTTATAATCTGGTGAGCAGAATATTGCAGTTTTACTGCATTTAACATACCAACCCTCAGCACAGCCTAGTTAAAGCAGATGGCAATCATTGTGAGATGCAAAGTTGGTCTTGATTGGGAGATGGTAATGAGGTGGGTGAAAGGTGAGAAAGGGAAGACATCTGACCACTTTATCAGATTTCCTGTAAGATACAAAAGATGCCTACTGTAGAGGTGGATAGGTTCATTCAAGTTTGTAGCCTTTGAATTTTTTTAAACTGAGTTTACATTATAGGGACATATTTCAAGTAGAAATATCTCTGTCAGTGGTCGATTCTGATACAATTAAATTATTTTCTGTTTATGTTGAAGGGTGGATTGTGTAACACCAATGGTAGCACAAAAATTAAATATTCATACACCCTGCTGGTCTGAAGGGTTGGATTGAATACCATCTGGCCATAGTCAGAAGGGATGCTTGTGAGTGATAGCTGGCTATTGGCAGTACTGACATTGCTGAGGATATGGAGGACAAAATGCTTCTCTGTACAGTGGTGACACTGCTGTGATCTTCTATTCCAAAACTACAACCACAATTGGGGCTGCAGTAAGTTAAATGCAACAGGAACAGTCATTTAAATTCTGTCCTCCCCATGTAGACTGATGGTGCCTGCCACTGAACATTCTCCCACATGCAGGGTCTTGCATTAAAGATTACACACAAATACACCACATAGCTACTAATCATAAAACTGATGAATTTATTGTTTGGGTGTATGTTGATTCATAAAGTGCATATAGATGTGCATGGGTAAATAAGAGAATATACATATGCAGAAATATTAGAAAATACAGAGCTATGAAGACTGTTTCATGTTCATATGGTGCAATTAACGATAGATATGAGCTGATATGGTTGCATAAAAAGTGCTCAAGTTTAAACAAATAGCATATTGAAATGTCATACATGAATTATGAATTTACAGGAAGTTACAACAGTATACAGGATAATACTTTTTTTTTAATGTGAGCATCACTGGTTGGCCAGCATTAATTGCAGGTTCATAGTTACCCTTGAGGAGGTGGGTGTGAGCTGCCTTCTTGAACCACTGCAGTCCACCTGCTGTGGGTTGACACACAATGCCATTAAGGAGGGAATTCCAGAATTTTGACCCAGAAACAGTGAAGGAACAGCGAAACATTTCCAAGTCAGGATGGTGAGTGGCTTGGAGGGGCACTTGAATGTGATGGTGTTCCAATTTGATCTCTAAATCAACTAAATCTTTTAGGTTACTCTGAAGCATTTGGAACAAATAATGATTAAACTTTATATGCATCCTTTCATACACTTAAAGTTTCAGGTTTTCATAGAATCATTAATGGCAAAACAGCAGCTCTCAGGAACAATCTCTTCTCTATTTGACCCAAAGACTTTACGTTTTCAATCTTTCCTTAGCAAAATTGCATGGCCCATGGATTAACATTCCATGTGAGTATCCAGGTAACACAAGAAAACTCATTACCTTTCTGCATTGTAAAAATAAGGGCTGCAGATGCTGGAAACCAGAGTCTAGATTAGAGTGGTGCTGGAAAAGCACAGCAGGTCAGGCAGCATCCGAGGAGCAGGAAAATCGACGTTTTGGGCAAAAGCTTTTGCCTGAAATGTCGATTTTCCTGCTCCTCGAATGCTGCCTGACCTGCTGTGTTTTTCCGGCACCACTCTAATCTAGACCTTTCTGCATTATCTAGTCATTGCTCCTTTGACACTTATGAGTCTGTAGACGTATTTCATGGGATAACACTAGATACTGCTATGCATAACCTTTTTTTCCTCATGTTTCATTCTTAGATCCATATTTAAAATAAATATTAGATATGACACATTGATGCACAATTTACTTCTGTGGCAGAATTAAATGCTAGTTGAAATCTGTTGTATTACTCAGGCATTGTTGGTCTTTTAGAACAATCTAATCAAAGTTAACTCTTTAGTAATGTTAATAGAATAAATTATCCACAAATTGTTTTATTTTAGTTAATTTCTGGAAGCACTCTAATATTGCATTTTGGAGATATAATTTTGCATTGACGAGGCATGGAGGCATTTTGAAGTTCAGTTTGCAATTTTCCAATTGATTTTATCATTGTAAAAATTGACAACTAAAATAGTCCCTAAAGTATCCTGTTAATTACGGTTCTCTCGTTATCCTAAATAGTCCCTAAAGTATCCTGTTAATTACGGTTCTCTCGTTATCAAGGCAAATATGCTGTGATCATCGCAAAAATTGATTAGAAGCTTTAGGTCAGTGAAATCACTAAAGAGTCAATGATAATACTATCATTTTTGGCAGTTTGACAGAAAATATGGCAATGATACTTTCAGCTTTTCAACATTTGCCAGCAAATAGTGTCATTTCTTTTAATGGGATGATATTGATTGAGCACTTTTGAAAGCACTTGTATGCTACAGAGTTTGCATGATATCTGTACGGCTGCCACAAACTAGATTAGACTGCACAAACTAACTCTTAATTGGAAAACTGGCTCAGTTTATGAGCTGATGTTGTTACAGGTGGTACTAAGTCTCCAGTTTCACAACTGAAAAATGTCCTTCCCCTCAGAATTATGAAGGATTACTTCTAATTCCTTTGTGACAGATGGAAAAAGAGGGGAGGGGTGGTAAAGGAGTCTCATCCACTCTTCTAGGCCAAGGACAAGTCCTTGAGTGTTCTGTAAACATGTTGTTTAACACTGAAACCTGCACCTGTTTTGATACCCTCACCAATTGACTGACTGAACAGGCAAACAAGCTGGGAGTGAGTGCACAGAATGTAAATGTGCATGTGCACGTGCATGCGTTTGGAAAGCATTGAACAGGAGACACATAATTGTCAAAGTGTGGGTCAATGCTTAAGTGAAAAGCAACAATACCTTTTAGACAGGTATACTTATCAGGGCTCACTCACATTACTGGATAAGCAAAATGACAGTGTAACTTTTCTGTCATAAGAACTGAAAGCACTTTGATTTACACATGTCACTGATGTTATGAACTCACAGAATACCCAATAATATTATTGCAGCATAACATTTATGTAAAAGAGACGGTGTTATTTTGAATCCTTGTCTGAAAAGTCAAGATTTCTTATATAAAAATGATGGCTTTTGAATCAAGACCACATGGATGGTTTCACAGGTTCAAACTTCACAAGAGATGAAAGTTAGTGAGTAAGAGAGTACACCAGGGAGTACAGAGCTGGAAGCCTTCAAAGGTTAAGGATAGAGAAGGTAAAAAGAACGAATCTTGGATCTGACCCTGTGGTCCTGACAACATTGCCACAAGAGGTTTAAAGACCTCACACATTCACTCAAATTTTGTTCATTTACTCAATCTATGTATATCCCCTTGCAGACTCTTTATGTCCTGATCATAATATGCCCTTCTATCCATTTTTGTATCATTAATAAATTTTGATACATTACATCCTGCCCCTCCTCCAAGTCATTAATATGAATGGGAAGTAATTGTGGTCCCTGAATTAATGATACTCAACTAGTTACATGTTTTTAACTTGAAAAAGATCTATTAATGTTGACTCTTTGTTTTGTGTATGGTAACCAATCCTCAACACATATCTCCAATATCATTAACGCTTATCTTATGCAGTAACCTTTATGTTACACCTTATTGAATGCCTTTCCTGATGAAGGGCTTTTGCCCAAAACGTCGATTTTCCTGCTCCTCGGATGCTGCCTGACCTGCTGTGCTTTTCCAGCACCACACTAATCTAGACTCTGATCTCCAGCATCTGCAGTCCTCACTTTCGCCTTGCTCAGATAGCCTCCAGTTTCCATGATGCTATCTCTAATGGCATTATTAAGTCTAATATGGCCAGAAAGTGCTGGAAATGTGCAACATTTCAGAATTTAAATTTTGGATGGAAATTCTTATTGGAATTATGATGGCAGAAAGCAGCATGTGTGAGCTGTCTGAGGTGCCTGCCTTAAATAATCTTGAAAACTTTGAGAAATAGTGGAGCACGGTGACCACAGAACTATAGAAAAGTTATGGTGCCTGTCAGTCCATCATGTCTATGACAGCTGAATAAACTAGCAATGAAGAAGTAAAATATTTACATGTTTGGATATGGATAGGGTAGGTGAATGAGCCAAATTTAGCTGATTAAGTTTAGCATGGATAAGTATGAAGCTATCCATTTTAATTGGAAAAATTGAAAGCCAATTTGTTATCTAAATGGAGAGAAACTTCAAAATGCTTTGGTACAGAGGGATCTGGGAGTTCTTGTGCATGAATTGTAGAGAACCAGTCGAGAGGTTCAGATATTTCCTCATCCGTGCAATCCAGAATGAGAGGTTATCATTTTAGGAGAAGGGGTAGCAGATTTAAAACAGAGATGATGAGAAATTCTTTCTCTTGATGCGTCATATGTCTGCTGAATTCAAAGTGCAGTGGATGCTGGGACATTCACGAGATAGATTTTTAAATAGTAATGGATTGAATGGTTATGGAGAATGATAGGAAAGTGGAGTTGAGGCCAAGGTGAGGTCTGCCATGAGCATATCAAATGATGGAGCAGGCTCGAGGGGCTATGTTGCTTATTCCTTCTCCCTTTCCTTAACCTCTAGCTGCTCAAACCTGATTCCACATTCCAGCACCTGGTTATTAGCCTTGAAGGTTACAGTGCTTCAAATGCAGTACTGCTTTCTGTTAATCCAACCTTCTTCTATTCTCCTTTTTCATTTTCTATACATGAATTAATATGGAATTCACTGTTCTAACTTGTGCATTGAAGTTCAGATTCTGTGCCAGTCATTGATAATTCTTCAATATGATTGTTAGAGGCATTATACTGTTTGCTCTGTTAACACAAGTCCCAGATTCCCTATAGAGGGCACTGTGCTGTTTGGATGGCAGCACATTGTTAAGTAAAGGCCGATAGAATGATATGGCTAATGGATGTTATTCACCACTCACAATCCAGCCCATTTTATTATTAAGAGTAAGAGATTAATTCTAAAACAGTTTTTAAACAGATTAGATTTTTAAAATAAGATAAGATTCTCTACAGTATGGAAACAGGCCCTTCAGCCCAACAAGTCCAGACCGACCCTCCGAAGAGTAACCCACCCAGACCTATTCCCATCTGACTAATACACATAACACTATGGGAAATTTGGCATGGCCAATTCACCTAACATTCACATCTTTGTACTATGGGAGGAAACTAGAGCACCCAGAGGAAACCCACGCAGACACGGGGAGAATGTGCAAACTCCACACAGACAGTCACGCAAAGCTGGAATTGAACCTGGGACACTGGTGCTGTGAGGCATCAGTGCTAACCACTGAGCCAGATAGCGGTGAAT
Organism: Chiloscyllium plagiosum; assembly: GCF_004010195.1. NCBI lineage: Eukaryota > Metazoa > Chordata > Chondrichthyes > Orectolobiformes > Hemiscylliidae > Chiloscyllium > Chiloscyllium plagiosum. Next base: position 77,388,116 of record NC_057723.1, read on the forward strand.
TCTTTGTGATAATGTTGTCAACAAAAATCAATAAAACTCATTATTGAAATTGTACCGTGAACCTGGAAAATACAAATACCTCTGAAGCTCGTGGTGCTTTTATATCCCTCATGTCAGATAACAAAGCCAAAGGCAATACTTCAGATAAGTGAAGGGGATAACAAAGCTGAGAGCAATACTTTACTACCTGAGCAGAAAATCCTGCAGGCTTTCAAATAAATTAAATTTAAATTAATCTTAATTTAAATTAAGTTATGCTTCCTTTTTGGTAATGTCATTTTAGGTTTGTCTAACATGCTTGACTGATTATTGAATTTGGCAACAAAATAGTGCCAGATTGCCAGACAGATCTCCCACAGCACCTGGTCACCAGTCTTAGCAACTGGAAAATACAGCCTATTGCCCCTCAGTATTGGTCAAGCTTCATGCTTAAATAACATCACCAGAAAATAACACTGTCCCTAATACTGACTCTAATCTGGCTTTCACTTGTGCTTGCACCAGATGGCACCTCACAGAACATAGGATGATAATGATTAAATGGAGCTTTAAGGTTTGCAATACAGAGATGCTGTTCCTGGCACCTAATATGAGTGTCTGAAATACAGCCATTGTGCAATAAATCCCTCTTCCTGTCCCCTTCCTCAATAGTCTTCAGATGAATGTTGAGTGCCTGATTTGTCTCAAAGATCATTTTTCCACTCCACTTGTTTCTCTGTATATGCTGAGGCTGAATGCATGTGTGTGTGTGTGCGTGTGTGAGCGACAAGGGCACAGGCTGCACACTGGAACCGGTTTCTCTTTTCAGACGAAACAAGGCAGAAAAATCATAAGGAGCAGAAATGCCATTGTCAGCCTGGCACAAAAAAAAATCATCGAGCATTCACTGTCTGAAAGGGAGGTCAATGTGGCTGCTGCTGAGGAAAGGAAACCCCATGTTTTCAGTTGGAGAGTCTCTGCACTCTGTCACCTTCTATTCTTAATGTGAAATTATGGAGTTCTTTCAGAAGTAGTTAATAAAGCACTAAACGGAAGGATCGTTCGTGTCTGTAGGGAAAAGCTTAGAAAGTAAGCATGAGTTCAAAGACAGCTTTAGTCTATACAGTGCACTGGGTCACTTCAGAAAGCTTGGTGAGATCAGAACAAATTATTTCATTGCATCACACTGATTCTCAAAAAAAAGTTCAAATTCACCCAAAAATACTGAGTGCGAGAACCTTGGTAATTTTTGGGAACACTGAGGTATTATCTTCAGTCCATACCACAAACTCCTTTACCAAGGCATAAACATCGGAACAGAAGTAGACTATTCAGCCCCCGACCCCCTGTTCCACAATTCAATAAGATAATAAGATTATGCTATCATCTACATTGTCTACAATGCCACCTAACTGAGTGTAGGCTTGCTTTGTCTTGCTGACAACTATCTGATACTAATCCACATCATTTATAACCTTGATGTCATATTTGACTCTACAATGAACCCTTCATCAAATCTACCCCATTATAATATCACCTGACCTCCATGCATGCTTGCTTTCTCAAAATATCTACAGTAGAAACACTCATTCATGCCTTCATTACCCATTGACTAATGCAATGCTGGGCAGCCTTGCACATTCTGCACTCTTCAACCTTGAAGGCATCCAAAATTCTGCTGCACCTGAATTTCCTCACACTAATCCCCTCTCAGCTCTCATCCCTATTTCACAGACCTCCATTAGCATTGGTCAAGCAATGTCTTGATGTTAAAACTCACATTTTTGTTTTTGAATCCTTCCATGTCCTCATATTCTTTATCTCTGAAATCTACTCCAGCCCATACCACTCTGAGATATCTGTGCTCATCAAATTCTAGCCAATTGAACACCCTAATTTTAGTTGCTGCACCACTGCTGGCCATGCCTTCTGTTGCCTAAGCCCTAAGCTCTGGAATTTCTTTCCTGAAATCCTTCCTCTTTAATTTTATGGCTATCTGCTCCAATATTGCCTTATATGTTTTGGGGTCTAATTTTGTTTTTAATGAAATCCATAGAATCCCTTCATCGCTGTCCACTACACCTCCAATTTTAGTGTCATCTGCAAACTTATTAACCATACCTCCTAGGCTTACATCCAAATCATTTATATAAATTATAAAAAGCAGTGGACCCAGGACCGATCCTTGTGGTGCTCCACTGGTCACAGGCCTCCAGTCTGAAAAGCAACACTCCACCACCACCTTCTGTCTTCTACCTTTGAGACAGTTCTGTATCCAAATGGCTAGTTCACCCTGTACTCCATGAAATCTAACGTTGCTAACCACTCCACCATGAGGAACCTCATTGAACGCCTTACTGAATCCATATAGATCACATCCACCGCTCTGCCCTCATCAATCCTCTTTGTTACTTCTTCAAAACTCTCAATCAAGTTAGTGAAACTCAATTTCCCACGCACACAGCCATGTTGACTATCCCTAATCAGTCCTTGCCTTTCCAAATACGTGTAAATCTTGTCCCTCAGGACTCCTTCCAACAACTTACCCACCACCAATGTTAAGCTTGCCAGTTTATAGTTCCCTGGCATTTCCTTTCGATCTTTCTTAAATAATGGCACCACGTTAGCCAAGCTCCCGTCTTCCGGCACCTCGCCTGTAACTATCGATGATACAAATATTTCAGCCAGGAGTCTAGCATTCACTTCCCTAGTTTCTCACAGAGTTCTAGGGCATGTCTGATCAGGTCCCAGGGATTCATCCACCTTTATGCATTTTAAGCAGTCCAGCCCTTCCTCCTCTGTAATAGAAACATTTTTCAAGATGTCACTATTTATTTCTCCACCTTCTATATCTTCTATAACCTTCTCCACAATAAAAACTGATGCAAAGTACTCATTCAGTATCTCCACCACCTCCTGCAGTTCCACATTTAGGGGGTCTTGCTGATCTTTAAGGGGTCCTGTTCTCTCCCTAGCTACCTTTTTGTCCTTAATGTATTTGTAGAATCCATTTGGATTATCCTTAGCCCTATTTGCCAAAGCTATCACATGTCTCCTTTTTGCCCTCCTGATTTCCCTCTTATGTATACTCCTACTACCTTTATACCCTTCTAGGGATTCACTCGATTCCTGCTGTCTATACCTGACATTTGCTTCCTTCGTTTTCTTGACCAAAACCTCAATTTCTCTAGTCATCCAGCATTCCCTATACCTACCAGCCTTGCCCTTCACCCTAACAGGAACATACTGTCTCTGGACTCTAGTATCTCATCTTTGAAGGCTTCCAATTTTCCAATTTTACCTGTGAACATCCGCCTCCAATCAACTTTTGAAAGCTTTTGCCTAACACCGTGATAGGTCAAAACTAAGACTAAAACTCTCACTATTGCATGCATCGTGTTCACTCAACAGCTCTCAGCCCCCTCATTTCCTACTCATTGAGAATGCCTCACAACCTCTCCTACTCCAGCATCATCACTAACTGCTCTTTTATCCACATCTCCATACTCAATCCCTCCCTTTGTTTCACAGCAGGAAGAATTGGCCCATAATTTGTCAGCTATCCACTCCAAATTCAGTGTCAGAAAATTATGCCATTTACTTTCTCAAAGAAGGAGAAAATTGACATACAAATAAAATGAGTTGGGGTATTCATGAGATACAAAAGCATGGAAATAAGTTTGTCACTACTCAATAATGAAATTCTAATTTTTAAAATTCTCTTCATTGTCATTCCACCCATGTCTTTTACATTGCTTGTTAAAGTATTTCCAGAGGCCAGTTAAGATTCAAACACATTGTTCTGGATCTGAACCTTTAGGCCAAACTGGGAAGGATGTAGATATCCTTCCTTAATTTCTATGTCAATCTGGTAGTTTCACAGTCACTACTACCAATCATGGATTTTTATTCTAGATTTACTTAATTTTTTTTAACTTTGATTCCCCATGTAGTCTAAGTCTTTGGATTATACTTTATCTGGTGTTTTAAGCTAATACTGCTTCCTGCACATTGAGATACTAATCTGGAATATCTCAGCTTTCGGTATATACACTATTCCTGAGGCTGCTTGCTGCTTATTTCAACTCTTTGTATTTTGTCACACCACTTTATTTACATCAGTTCAAAATAGGGCATCAAAACCAGCTTTCCAGTGTAGTGACTAAGACCTCTCCCTTCACATGCTCATTCTAGACTGGTCTCATTTCTCTCACTGATGTCAGAATTATGTCAGCAGTCACATCATCATGTTTTACATACATTTTACTATCCCACAGATTACTAGCCCAGTTCCATATCAGTATAAAATAATTTCTGTGAAAAGTGGCAGATGGAGTTAAATTTAGATAAATGTGAGGTGTTGCATTTTAGGAAAGCAAATCTTAGCAGGACTTATACACTTAATGGTAAGGTCTGAGGGAATGTTGCTGAACAAAGAGACCTTGGAGTGCAGGTTCCTAGCTCCTTGAAAGTAGAGTTGCAGGTAGATAGGATAGTGAAGAAGGCGTTTGGTATGCTTTCCTTTATTGGTCAGAGTATTGAGTACAGGAGTTGGGAGGTCATGTTAACTTAGAACATGGAATTCTGGATTAGTGGTGCTGGAAGAGCACAGCAGTTCAGGTAGCATCCAAGGAGTAGTGAAATTGACGTTTCGGGCAAAAGCTTACAGCACAGTACAGGCCTTTTGGCCCTCAATGTTGCACTGACCTGTGACATTAATCTGATGCCTGTCCAACCTACACTGTTCTATTATTATCCTAATGTATGTCCAATGCCCATTTAAATGTCTTTAACGTTGGCGTGTCCAGTACTGTGCAGGCAGGCCGTTCCACATCCCTACTACTCTCTGAGTAAAGAAACTACCCCTGATATCTATCCTAAATCTATCACCTCTTAATTTTAAGCTATGTCACCTCATGTTATCCTTCACCATCTGCAGAAAAAGGTTCTCACTGTCGACCCTATCTAACCCTCTCATTATCTTATATGTCTCAATTAAGTCACCTCTCAACCTTCTTCTCTCCAATGAAAACAGCCTCAGTTCCCTCAGCCGTTTCTTGTAAGACCTTCCCTCCATACAGGCAACATCCTAGTAAATCTCCTCTGAACTCTTTCCAAAGCGTCCACATCCTTCCTATAATTTGGTGACCAAAACTGCACGCAATACTCCAGGTGCAGCCTTACAGCTGAAGCATGACCTCGTGGCTCTGAAACTCAATCCCCCTACCAATAAACACCAACACACTATATGCCTTCTTAACAACCCTATCCACTTGGGTGGCAACTTTCAGGGATTTATGCACCTGGACACCGAGATCTCTCTATTCATCTACCCTGCCAAGAATGTTTCCATTAGCCCAGTACTCTGCATTCCCATTACTTCTTCCGAAGTGAACTACCTCACACTTTTCCGCATTAAACTCCATTTGCTACTTCTCAGCCCAGCTCTGCAGCTTATCTATATATCTCTGTAACCCACAACATCCTTTGGCACTATCCACAACTTTGTCTACCTTAGTGTCATCCGCAAATTTACTAACCCATCCTTCTAATCCACCTCCAGATCAAACAGATCCTTGTGGTACACCACTGGTAACTGAGCCCCAGGATGAACATTTCCCATCAACCACTACCCTATGTCTTCTTTCAGCCAACCAATTTCTGATCCAAACCACTAAATCACCTTCAATCCTGAAACTCCATATTCTATGTAATAGCCAACCGTGGGGAACCTTATCAAACACCTTACTGAAGTCCATATACACCAGAGCAACTGCTTTACCCTCATCCACCTGTTTTGTCGCCTTCTGGAAGAACTCAGTAAGGTTAGTGAGACACGACCTACTCTTCACAAAACTGTGTTGACTATCTCTAATCAAATTATTCTTTTCCAGATGATTATAAATCCTATCTCTTATAACCTTTTCTAATACCTTACCCACAACCAAAGTAAGGCTCACTGGCCTGTAATTACCAGGATTGTCTCTACTCCCCTTCTTAAATAAGGGAACAACATTTGCTATCCTCCAGTCTTCTGGCACTACTCCTGTCGACAATGATGACATAATGATGGCTAAAGGCTCTGCAATCTCCTCCCTGGCCTCCCAGAGAATCCAATGATAAATCCCATCCAGCCCAGGGGACTTATCTATTTTCAGATCTTCCAAAATTGCTAAAACCTCCTCTTTTTCAACCGCAATCCCATCTAATCTTGTAGCCCATATCTCCGTATTCTCACTAACATTGCCCTTTTCCAATGTGAATACTGATGAAAAGTATTTATTAAGCTCTTCCACATGTCCTCGGATTCCACAAACAACTTTCCACTACCACCTTTGATTGGCGCTTATCTTACTCTCGTCATTCATTTATTCCTGGTATACCTGTAGAAGGCCTGAGGGTTTTCCTTGAACCTAAATGGCAACAACTTCTTATGTCCCCTCCTGGCTCTTCTTAGCTCTCTCTTTAGGTCTTTTCTAGTTAACTTATAACTCTCAAGCCCCCTAACTGAACCTTCATGCCTCACCCTCACATAAGCCTTCTTCTTCCTATTGACAAGAGCTTCAACTTCTTTATTAAACCACGGCTCCCTCTCTCAACAACTACCTCTCTGCCTGATAGGTATATACTTATCAAGGACCTGTAGTAGCTGTTCCTTGAATAAGCTCCACATTTCCAGCTGCTGTTTACTTCCCCATCCTATGCATCCTAAATCTTGCCTAATGGCATCATAATTACCTTTCCCCCAGTTATACTTCTTTCCCTGCGGTATACACCTATCCCTGCCTATTGCTATTGTAAACATAACCAATTCATGATCACTATTGCCAAAGTGCTCACCTACCTCCAAATCTAACACCTGGCTGGGTTCATTCCCCAGTACCAAATCCAATATGGCATCGCTCCTTGTTCGCCTGTCTATATAATGTGTCAGATAACCCCCCTGCACACGTTGAACAAAAACTGACCCATCCAAACTACTTGAACTATAGTATTCCCAGTCAATACTAAGGAAGTTAAAGACCCCCATAATAACTACCCTGTTACTCTCGCACCTATTGAGAATCCTTTTTGCTATCCTTTCCTTTACATCCCTGGACAGATGTCTGGACACTTGCTGCTGTTCAGGAGATTGGTTAGGCCACTGTTGGAATATTGCATGTAATTCTGGTCTACTTCCTATCGGAAAGATGTTGTGAAACTTGAAAGGATTCAGAAAAGATTTACAAGGATGTTGCCGGGGTTGGAGGATTTGAGCTACAGGGAGAGGCTGAACGGGCTGGGGCTGTTTTCCCTGGAGGGTTGGAGGCCAAGGGGTGACCTTATAGAGGTTTATAAAATCATGAGGGGCATGGATAGGATAAATAGACAAAGTTGTTTCCTTGGGTTGGGGGAGTCCAGAACTAGAGGGCACAGGTTTAGGGTGAGAGGGCAAAAATATAAAAGAGACCTAAGGGGCAACCTTTTCATGCAGAGGGTGGTACCTGTATGGAATGAGCTGCCAGAGGAAGTGGTAGAGGCTGGTACAATTGCAACATTTAAAAGGCATCTGGATGGTTATATGAATAGGAAGCGTTTGGAGGGATATGGATTGGGTGCTGGCAAGTGGGACTAGATTAGGTTAGGATATCTGGTTAGCATGAACGAGTTGGACCAAACAGTCTGTTTCCGTGCTGTAAATCTCTATGATTCTATGACTCTAAATGACATTAGTGTTACATTGTCACAGTCAAGAAATTAATGACGAGTCAGTCAATCTATTTTTGAGCAGTATAAGAGGCTGAAAACCAAGATTATCCTTACCTATTAAATTCAGTCATAGACTGTTACTGTACTGAAGGAACCTATTTCAGCTAGATTGGCTGTATTAATTTTTTCAAAGAGTTATCCAATTGGTCCCATTCCCTATTCTTTTCTGATAAATGCCCTTTAGGTTGGGAATTCCAACCCCCATGGAACTATTTGAAGAAGAAGGGAGGTATGTTGATCAAGAAAATAACCAAACTCTTTGTTGTCCTTAGAAATGTTCTATCAGAATTTAAATAGACATATGAAGCAATAAAACAGTTAAAGGGTTCTTGACAAAATATGCAACATTCTGAGGAGGTTGACAGGATGGATACCATGAGGATATTTCCTATTATTCCTATTAGAAAATCTAGGACTAGGGGTTGCAGTTTCAAATTAATGGGTGTCTCATTCAAAACAGAGATAGACACAGTAGTTTTTCATTGGGTGTCATGATTCGTTGGAGCAGAGGTTTAAGTATGCTTGAAGTGGTTAACGAAGGGGTTGAAAGATTATTGGGGATAGGCATGAATGTGGATTTGTGTTTACAATCAGATCAGCCATGGTCTTAATAAATGGCAGAGCATGTTTGCAGGGCTGAGTGATCTACTCATGCTCCTTGCTCACGAGTTTGTATTTTTAAATGCTTTCAAAAGGACAGCACCTCATCCAATACAGCAAACTCTCAGTATCGCACTAAGAATATCAGCCTACATTATGCATTCATGTTCTGATGTGAGATTTGAATCCATTCGTTTTGGACCCTGAAGGCCCATTAACATCAGAATGCACATTCTGCTATGTCTGTTTTATACTGGGGGTGAAATTTGGGTGGAGGCACTCTAACAGGGACAAAAAACTGAGTTTCCTTGAGTCTCTTGTACACTCACCCTGGGTTTTCCCAGCTCTTCTGCCATGAGATAAGGAGCCTTACATTGGTCCGTGATCCCTGATCATTAAATATATGTGATTGATGGCATGTTTTGTTGTATCATTCCCATAAGCAAAATGCCATTGCCGCATGCAATTAGAAGTTGGAGAGCAAAGTCTGTATGTGCACGATCACTGGAAATGAATAAAGATGCACAACTTTATTTGGCTTCCTTGTTTGGGGCAGTACGTTTTCTAAGGGATTATCTGTGGGGTAGTCTGTACATTTGAAACAAAGCACTGATTTAGAAATTTCCATTGATCTAGCAGACACTGTCCAATCCAAGGACATATATTTCCAGGGTAAGACCATTTCCAAGAAGTTGCTGAGGAGCTTACAGTTTATGAGGAAGTTTGAATTGGATTTGGGTCACATCTTTCAAGAAGACTGCTAAAGCAATGCCAGGCGCACTTGGCTTCCTTATTGTACCTATATACTATTGGCTCCTACTAAAGTGCCAGGGAGGATACTGATCAATAACTCAAAAGTCACGCCACCATTTCATTCAGCAGGTTATTGAAGCAGTGTTGTAAAGCTGAACAAATACGTAAACGTTGAGAGGAAAAGCAACAGTGAAAGACTCAGTAGGATTGTATTAGAGACATTTTGCAATTCCAAGGCAAGATTTTCTAATAATATGCATCAATCAACTACAACTTGCTCTCCTGCTATGTACAAGCAACCAAACCACCATTGCCACTAAGAAAAGGATGCCTCTGCCTTAAGAGACACTAAGTTACTAATTTACTGGCAAATTAATAGACACAATGCAGTGGTGAGTGATTTGAAGCTCAGTTCTGGTGGGAATTTCTGTCCTCCAATGCTGCGGCATGTAATCAGCATTGGTATAGGTGGGCGTTGTAACATTAATGAAAAGTGTGTCAGTATAATACCTTTCTGTGTCTCAGCTTGTTGGTTTGTGTGTGTGTGTTCCTGTTGCCTCTTGTTTGTTTTGGTATTAATGAATGAAATGTGTGTGTGTTCAGGGAAAGGCTGAGTTGAGTTTGTTTTCCCACGAGAGTAAGTAACACACACCTCCTCATTCATTACTGAGTACATCAGATTACAGGTTTTTGTGGTTACTCTTTGATTATTTTATTTCTGCCCTTGCTGTCTATCTTTCACTCTCCCTCAGTTACAGTACTTCACAGCAGCCGCTCTGAGAGAGAACAATGAAAGTGGGTGAGGCAGAGTGAAACTGCACAGCTTACAGTGGTTTCACAGAAACTATTGGCCAATTGATCATTCCATTTGCTGGTGATCCAGTTAGTACTGAATGTCCAAGATGTGAATTTGAGTTTCAGTATCTAAGGTCTATTAATTTAATTCTAAAATTATGTATTAGATTAGATTCCCTACAGTGTCGAACCAGGCCCTTAGGCCCAAGAAGCCCACACCAACCCTCCGAAGAGCAACCCACCCAGACCCATTCCCCTATATTTACCCCTGACTAATCCATCTCATACTACAGGCAATTCACCTAACATGTACATCTTTGGACTGTGGGAGGAAACTGGAGCACCCACGCAGACACGGGGAGAATGTACAAACTCCACACAGACAGTTACCCAAGGCAGGAATTGAACCCAGGTCCAAGGCACTGTGAGGCAGCAGTGCTAACCACTGAGCCACCATGCCATCTTGCCCTGGTTGAATTTGAGAAAACATTGCGTACTAGTACAGAATTAGTCTTTCCATCTTTATCATAACTACAACCCCCTTAGTTAACCTGTGATCAACACTAGGGCTAATGATCACAAACTGTAACATTTGACCACACTGCCCACCATCTCAAGTTCAAAAGTTCAAAAGTGGACTGTCAATAAATGGAAGTATCCATTCACCATCAGGCTGCCTTGGGTCACTAACAACAACCTGCCTTTATATACCACATAGTAAAACATCTCAAGGCTCTTCATAGGAGTTTTAATAAACAAAATTTGATACTAAGCTGCAAAAGAACAGATTACAGCAAATATTCAAAAATTTATTTCAAATGAGGCAACTTTAAAGAGTGGTTTAAAGAAGGAGAAAGGTGGAGAGGTGGAGGACCTTAGAGAGGGAAGTTAAAGGCTAAAAGCCTTGGGTAGGTGGAGAAAAGTCTATCAATGTTAAAATGATTAAGTTTGAGGATACTAAAAGGGACCAAAGATGTGATGCCACAATTTATGGATTATCAGGGGTTCAAGAATATTATTTGTGGTGTAAAACTGAATGTCATTGGCATCCATGTAGAAAGTAACACTGTTTTCTGATGATCTTGCCAAGGGTCAATATGTTGATAAAAAATACAAAGCGGGAGGGATCTATCCTTCTGGGATTCTAGAGGTAACAGGAAATGGCAAGAGAAACAATTGCAGATGATTCTCTGGCTACAGTTGGAAAGGTGTTGGAGGTGGCTGGTATGTCAACAGAAGGTGTTTGACATAACAAACAGCAGACATATGGAGAAGACATAGCTTACCATCCTATATTTGGAAAAACTGATTTTGGAGTTCTTACATTGATTATGTGGACCTCTTGATCAACCAGCACACTCCTCGTCCCATAGGTGATGATTAATAATAAATTTGCTGTCATTGTCAATGTCTTTTGCCAATTCACCAAAAGTGTCTATTGCTTCTTTTATCCTACAGTGAGTTATAAAGCCATCTGCTGTACCTCCAATTGTGAACAGAAGTGAAATTACTTATTCAGATTCTGATTTAGTATCTAATTTAGAGGCTAATCAATGTCTCAGAAATTGTTTTCTCCAAAATGCCCAATTCTATGTGCTATTATTTGATGAATGGCCCTAATATTTCTAATGCCATATCTTCCTAATGTGAATATATAATTTGCTTGCATTAAAGGCTCTTATTTTGCAGTAATAGCACTTCTGATGCTCTTTGCTTCCACACTGGAGTTTTTTCCGATGTTTATAGCTAAAATGGAGGATTCCTATCTTTGGAGGCTAAAATGGAGAGTTTCTGCATTTTTGATGGCCTCGCAATGTGAATCCCACTGTTTGTGGCTTTATTTGCAGGTTGTTAAATGATTCCCATTGCTAGTGGTTTAAATAAATGCTCTAAAGAAAGATTCCTCACCATTTCTGAAGCCTGAACTAAGTTTCCCAAACTTTCTGCCCTAAGTAGACCATCAATGTTATTGCTATTGTTAGTGACCTCACAATATCCCTGAGACTTGTTGCATTGGATTAATATTTCTTTCATGTCCCCTTACTTCAGTAACCATGTCTTGTGGTATTCAATTACTCTGGTGGCAATACTCAATCTGAGCTGTAAGTGATTGTTTTAATTATTTGCTTTTTCAGCCTGGATTGCTGCACCATTTTAGAGATTTGCCTGGCCTGCCAGGAAATTTAAACTTTACTCATGAAATATTGTTGATTGTTCACTTACCACTAAATACCAACTTGGAACTGCTGTCACAGACCACCACCTCATGGTGCAGCTTCTATCTGTTGTGGAATTACTCTTTCACCTTTTTTTCAGGGAGTTATTAACTGTCCTGTTTCATGCATCTCATAACAGATTTGAAAGGCTATCACCATTGACAGGAGTATTCCTCTTTGTTAAGAGTTGTCAGAGAGTTCCTACTGTAAGATTCTTAAGTCTTCAGTTCTTCCCTCCTGCTGACTGTTGTATGAGCAGGTGACTTAAGCTGAATCTGAAGATCTCACAGCACTGCTCACCATGTAGAGTATACGCTCAATTTGCTGATGACATGCTACTCATGGTGAATGTTGTGCCACCAAACTCTTTAAACGTAGGACACCACAGAGCCTGCTTTGTCTGGTGTGGCAGAGGAAAATCACTTTCTGATCTGACTAGATTAATCTGTTGTCATTAACAAAATATATTTTATCAATATTAGCAAACTGTTACGTTACATTGACTTTAATTTTCATTCATTCAAGGAATGTTCGCTTATGCACATCCATAGTTTCCCTTGAGAGGATGGTAGTGAGTGACCTTTTCAAACTGCTGACATCCATTTGATGTATGCAGACATACAATGCTGTTAGGGAGGGAATTCTAGGATTTTGACCCAGTGATGCTGAAGGAGCAGTGATATATTTCCAAATCAGGAGTGGCTTAGAGGGAACTTGCAAGGTGGTGTTCCTATGTATATTCTGCCCTTGTTCTACTAGAAGGTAGTGACCATGGACTTAGAATGAGTTGTTTAAGAAGCCCTTGGTGAACTTCTGCACTATAATTTGTAGGTGGTGAACACTTATGCTCCTATTAGTGCTGGGGGAGTCAATGTATATATGATCCAAATCAAGCAAGATATCTTACCATGGAGACTGTCAAGATTCTTGAGTGTTCTTAGAGATGCGCTCATCCAGGAAACTGGCAGCATTCTATCACACAGCTGACTTGTTCTTTGTAGATGATGGACAGGCTTTGGGGATTCAGGAAAGTTACTCAGTGCAGGATTCTTAGCTTCTGACTTGCATTTACAGCTAAACTATTTACATGACTAATCCAGTTCAGTTTCTGGTCAATGGTAAGCCCAAGGATGTTGATAGTCCAGCTTTCAGTGATAATAATGTCAATAAATCATGACACAATGACATTAAATATCAAGGGGCAATGATTAGATTCTGTCTGTTGGAGGTGATCATTTCCTTGCACTTGTATGGCATTGAATATTACTTGTCAGCCCAAACCTAGATGTTGTCTAGATCTTGCTGCATTTGGACATAATGTGCTTCACTATCTGCAGAGTCAAGCATAGTTGTATTTGCCAACATTGGTGAGCATCCCACTTTTGACCTTATGACAGAGGGAAAGTCATTGATTCTTGGTGTTATGTTGCTGTTTCCTTTAGAACCAGGAATTACATACCAGGTAAAAAAAAAGGTAAATGTGAACTGGAACCTTTATTGACAATCCCCCACAGTTGGCCCCAGACTGGACCCAAACTCTGCCGGTTTGGGTCACCTGACCAGCTCTCTTAAAGGGGCAGCACCACCAACTACATACATAATACCTCTCCCTTTAGTTTAAAACTCCCATTATAACTATTATCCAAGCATTGGAGCCAACACATATACACCGTTATGGATGTACACAAAAAATGCATGGGAATAGAAAACAACCCTTCTGTAGTCGACAATGACATGCTCAGTTTCTCATGAGGCCAGCAATTCCTTGTCTCAGGAACCTTTTCTAGTGCAGTCATGCAAGCTTCAGTAAGCTCCTGTTGTTCCACAGAAAGGTCCATCTCTGATTGGCTGTTGTTGCCCTGTGATGCTGCTGTTGTCTCTTCCCTGGGTATGGCCAACTGTGGTGTGGAGACACATGACTCAGTCGACATCATTGGGTCCCTTCTGGACCGGCTTGATATTCTGAGGGATGCCCTCTGTTGTTGGGGTGCAGTGACCAGCTGGTCCATGTGTCTCCCCCAGACCAGTGCATCCTGAGTCAGCACCGTATATGACAATGGTCCTGTTTGAGCCACCAGCACCACTGGGATCCATTTATCCCCAAATGTGTAATTCCAGGCCAACACAAACTCTCCTCTTTGGAAAACCCTTGATCCTGAGGTCCCCACCCTTCTGGTTGGCTGTCGTTCTTGATTATGTTCTACCATCTCCCTGGTCTTTTTCTGCCACATGGTTCTCAGCTGGTGGTTAAACTTTAATGACATTGGCAAGCAATGGGTCATTGCGTGTGGTGTGTTGCTGTACACACTGAGGAATTTATTAAATCACTGTCCTAGTGACCCCTCCCCTTGTGAAGCCTTTAAGACCCACTTCAGGGTTTGTACAAATCTCTCTACCTGTCTGTTTGTCACAGGGTGACACTGAGCCGATCTCTCGTGTCTGACTGTGTGATTTTCCTAGAACTCCTTGAACTCTTGCACCCAGAGGATGGACTGGCCCTGGAACAGGTCCGAAGGCGGATCACAAGCATAATCCCAGAAATGAAAGGCTTAATATACGAGAAATGTTTGAGGATTTTGGGGCTATACTTGATGGATATTAGAAGGATGGGGTGGGGGGATCTATTTGAAACTTACAGAATACTGAAAGGCCTCAATAGAGTGGGAAGATATTTCCATTAGCAGAAGAGACTAGGACTTGAGGGCATAGCCCGAGAGTAAAGGGAAGACTCTTTAGAATGGGGATCAGGAGAAACTTCTTCACTGAGAGAGTGGTGAATCTATGGAATTAATTGCCACAGAGGGCTGTGGAGGCCAGGTCACTAAATGTATTTAAGACAGAGACAGAAAATTTCTTGATGGCTAAGGGGATCAAATGTTTCAGGGAAAAGGCAGGAAAAAGGGGTTGAGAAAAGTATCAGCCATGATTGAATGGTGGAGTAGACTCGATGGGCTGAATGGCTCATTTTCTGCTCCTATGTTTAATGGTCTTACAGTTCCAGTTGGGAATATCTTTATTCCCTGGTAGCAGCACCTTGACAGAGCATCTGTATTGCTGTGTTTCTCCATCTGTCGGTATCTGATTTCATATGGGTAAGCTGACAGAGTCAGTGCCCATCACTGCCAGTGTGCTGCCACCATTGACTGCATCCCCATATGGAAAATGGGGTGAGCAGCCTGTGGTCTGCCAGCAGCACAAGATGGTTGCCGTAAAGAAATGGGTGAACTTCTCAACACCAAACACAATGCCTAATCCTTCCCTTTCCACTTGGATATATTTCTCCTCTGGCTTCGTTAGTGACCTGGATGTGAACACAATGGGCCTTTCCTCTCTATTCGGTAAGATGTGTGGCAGTGTAGTGCCAACCCCATAAGGTGAGGCATCACATGCCAACTGCAGATTGAAATGAGTCAACACTTCCAACACTTGTAAGGATTGCTTCACCTCCCAGTTCGCTACCTCACACTCATGGGTCCATGTCTATGTCTGCCCTTTTCCAAGCAACAGATGCAGGGGATGTAAAATTCTCTTATGTAACCTCACCATGTCAACTTCTCTTTTTTGAGTATGCTCAGTGCTGCTCCAAGCATTCCTGCCTGCACTTTTCATTGAACCAAGAATGCGTGGCTTAATGGTAATGATAGAATACAGCCATATGGTTACAGATTTTACTTAAGTATAACTCTGTTGTTGCTAATGGCTGCCACAGCCTAATAGATGCTCAGTCTTAAGTTGATAGATCTGGACATGATTATCAGCAAGAGGTTTCCTTTCCTAAGTTTGATCTAATGCCATGAGATTTCATGGAATCTGGAATTAATGTTGAGGACTCCCAGGGCAGCTCCCTCCCAACTGTATGCTGCTATCTCTGCTGGGCTGGTCCTGCCAGTGGCTCAGGACAAACCCAAGGATGGTGATGATTGTGTTTCGGACTCTGTAAGGTATGATTCTGTGAGTATGGCTATTTTACTCTGTTGCTTGAGTAACCAGTGGGACAGCTCTCTCTCAATTTTGGCACAAGTTCACAAATATTAGGAAGTATGCCTTGACATGGCTGAGTTTGCTATTGTTGTTGCTAGGGCCTAAGTTGATGCCAAATGATCTATCGAATTTCATTCCTTTGTTTAGACTGTTTAGTGATTTGTTGCAACTGAATAGATTACTAGGCCATTTCAGAGGGCAGTAAAGGGACAACCACATTGTTGTGGTCTGAAATCATGTATTGGCAAAACCAGGTAAGGATGACAGATTCTCTTCCCTAAAGGACTTCAATGATTGAGATGGATTTTTATGGCAATTGACAATAGTTTAATTATCATTATTAGACTTTTAATTTATTGAATACAAATTTCATTATCTGCTGTAATGGGATATGATAGACATTGTTACAGAGAGTTGGAGCAGGGCCTGCTGTTAGGTCTCACTCCTTTCAGATCTTAAGCTGTTCTACCCACACGTCCATATGATATCCTCATAGTGAGTGGTGCTTATGGCGTACCTCAGTATTAAGTCTTTCAGACCCATCTGCAACAAATTATGTGCACATTTTGACCTTCTTCTTAAATGCCGCTAGGGTATTCATCTCATCCAGTCTTTCTGGTAGCAGGTTCAATATTTTAATCAATTGCTGGGTAAATAATTTCTTCTGAATTACATATTGGATTGATTGAAGACTATCCTTTAAATAGATAAGTATGAGGTGCTGCATTTTGGGAAAGCAAATCTTAGCAGGACTTATACACTTAATGGTACAGTCCTAGGAACTGTTGCTGAACAAAGAGACCTTGGAGTGCAGGTTCATAGCTCCTTGAAAGTGGAGTTGTAGGTAGATAGGATAGTGAAGAAGGCGTTTGGTATGCTTTCCTTTATTGGTCAGCGTATTGAGTACAGGAATGGGAGAAAGTGAGGACTGCAAATGCTGGGGATCAGAGCTTAAAAATGTGTTGCTGGAAAAGCGCAGCAGGTCAGGCAGCATCAAAGGAGCAGGCGAATCGATGTTTCGGACATAAGCCCTTCTTCAGGAATGAGGAGGGTGTGCCAAGCAGGCTAAGCTAAAAGGTAGGGAGGAGGGACTTGGGGGAGGGGCGTTGGGAATGCGATAGGTGGAAGAATGGCCTCCTTCAAAGACCGCAATGTCCCCTCAGACATGGTTGATGACGCTCTCCACTGCATCTCCTCCACTTCCCGCTCCTCCGCCCTTGAACACCGCCCCTCTAATCGCCACCAGGACAGAATCCCACTAGTCCTCACCTACCACCCCACCAACATCCAGATAATTCGGATCATCCTTCGTCATTTTCGCCACCTCCAAACGGACCCTACCACCAAGGATATATTTTCCTCCCCACCCCTATCAGCATTCCGGAAAGACCACTCCCTCCGCGACTCCCTTGTCAGATCCACACCCCCCACCAACCCAACCTCCACTCCCGGCACCTTCCCCTGCAACCGCAAAAAATGCAAAACTTGCGCCCACACCTCCCCCCTCACTTCCCTCCAAGGCCCCAAGGGATCCTTCAATATCCATCACAAATTCACCTGCACCTCCACACACATCATTTACTGCATCCGCTGCACCCGATGTGGCCTCCTATACATTGGGGAGACAGGCCGCCTACTTGCGGAACATTTCAGAGAACACCTCTGGGACACCCGCACCAACCAACCCAACCATCCCGTGGCCGAACACTTTAACTCCCCCTCCCACTCCGCCAAGGACATGAAGGTCCTTGGCCTCCTCCATTGCCAGACCATGGCAACACGACGTCTGGAGGAAGAACGCCTCATCTTCCGCCTAGGAACCCTCCATCCACAGGGGATGAATGCGGATTTCTCCAGCTTCCGCATTTCCCCTCTCCCCACCTTTTCTCAGTCCCAACCCTCAGACTCAGTACTGCCTTCTTGACCTGCAATCTTCTTCCCGACCTCTCCGCCCCCACCCCCTCTCCGGCCTATCACCCTCACCTTAACCTCCTTCCATCTATCGCATTCCCAACACCCCTCCCCTTATATCTTAGCCCGCTTGGCACACCCTCCTCATTCCTAAAGAAGGGCTTATGCCCGAAACGTCGATTCTCCTTCTCCTTGGATGCTGCCTGACCTGCTGCGCTTTTCCAGCAACACATTTTTAAGTACAGGAATGGGAGATCATGTTGTTGCTGTACTGGACATTAGTCAGGCCACTTTTGGAATATTGTGTTTGGAATTCCGCACTCCTTCCTATTGGAAGGATGTTGTGAAACTTGAAAGTGTTCAGAAAAGATTTACAAGGGTTGCCAGGGTTGGAGGATTTGAGCTATAGGGAGAGACTGAACAGGCTGGAGGTGTTTTCCCTTGAATGTTGGAGGCTGAGGGGTAACCTTATAGAGGTTTATAAAATTATGGGGCATGAATAGAGTGAATAATCAAGGTCTTTTCTCAGGGTGGAGGAATCCAAAACTTAGACAGCATAGGTTTAAGGTGAAAGGGGAAAGATTGAAATGGGACGTAAGGGGTAACCTTTTCACGCATAGGGTGGTGCGTGTATGGAATGAGCTGCCAGAGGAAGTGGTAGAGGCACATACATTTGCAGCATTTAAAAGGTACCTGGATGGATATATGAATAGGAAGGGTTTGGAGGGATATGGGCCAAATACTGGCAAATGAAACTAGATTAGGTTAGGATAGCTGTTTGGCATGGACGAGTTTAAACGAAGGGTCTGTTTCCGTGCTGTACATCTCTATGACTCTGTATAGTGCTGGTTCTTTTTTCCCTTATTACTCCCCTTGCCCAGAGTCTTTTTGAATTGGGGAGTTGGGGAGTATATAGTTGCCAATCTCAATCCTTTATGTGTGTACATTGAAACACATAATCATTTCCCCCAAAGAATCACCATGAATTAGGTGAGAAAATATCAACCAATTCATTTTTCTCCACAGTTAGCCAATTGTACTATTACAAATGCCACTTAAACAAAGATGTTCAAGTCTCATCTGGTCTGTGCGCTGCTTCAGACCCGATGCTCCAGTTATTGGATGAGTCATTGCAGTACCTATAGGGTTATTCATTGTGACTTCTTGTCCAGTGAATATTCCTAATAAATGCTTGCAGGAAGCATGCGATAGAACAGCCCCCGCAAGGCTCCTCACAGATCAACTACTGAAAGTTAAGTCTTTTTAACCATTCGTAGCACAAATGGTTTAGGTTATGTGCTAAGTCCTGACCCTATCAGGAAATTAGACTGATTTACTGTTTATTTCTGCAAACCCCTCCAGAAAATAAGATAGGCATTAATTCTGAATAAAGACATCACAATGCAGCTCCTGCTGTTCTGTCATGAACTGTTGCATTAATGAAAATCATCATTGGCCCAAAAAAGGGTTGTTTCTTGTGAAACAGACAATGACTTGGATTTGTTTCCATTCTAATATTAGTTGATGAATTGCCTTTTTTTCTTCTTCATTCAGAAACTGTGTCAATAATTAAAGCAAAGTAAAATCCAAAGTGTATCACGTTTCACGTAGCAAACCTTTATGATAAAATTTGCTATGGCCAATGCAAAGGGGCTGGGGTGCAAAATATTTCCAAAGAAATAGGAGTACAGTAAATGCTTCTGTTTTCCATCAGACTGCCACATGAAGCACAGTTCCTCTCCTGTCAGGTTTATTCTGTTAAAACAAAACTGAAAGAACAATGAATGCTGGAAATCTAAAGCAAAAATGAAATTGCTGGAAAAACTCAGCAGGTCTGGCAGCATCAGTGGGGAGAAACACTGCCTGACAGTGTTGCCTGGATAGTGCAAGTAGAGAAGGTATCTGTGTTTTGTAAAATGTTTCATGCAGTTCAGTTTCACAAACTAACTTGGAGATTCCTGTTCCTATGCAAATGATAGGTAACTAGGTGGAGTGTAAAGTTTGTATAACTGTACTTGCATAGTCACCTACTTGTGTTAATGAAATTCAAGTAATTCAACAGTTCCATTCAAGTTTACAATCCACGAGGAAACTGACTTAATGAAGCGTGCACATCAATGGCTGAGGAGCTTTTGAATATTTTCAGGAGCCACTCAAACTGAAGCACACTTGTCTGCAACAAAAGGGAAGGTGTCTCATTGTCAGAATGAAGTACTGGCTGTATATAGTCCAGCAACCTCACCCCCCGCCCCACCCCAACACACACCCACCCCCATACACCCACACCCACC
>NC_057723.1:77408610-77506615 GCF_004010195.1 Chiloscyllium plagiosum
CACAGACACCCACACACACTCACCCCAACACACACCCACACCCAGACACAGACACCCACACATACGCACGCACATACACACATACCCACACACACACATTCCCCAACACACACCCCAACACACACACCCACAGCCACACACAGACGCACACACACTCACCCCAACACACACATACACTCTCACCCAAACACACACTCACAGACACACACACAGACACCCACACCCACGCCCACCCAAACACACACACACAGACACACAAAACCACTGATGCAATGATACTCACAACTAAGAATGCAGGAACAGAGGACAAGGAAAGGTGTCCTAAAAGACCACATGGTCCACAAAGTGATGCCGAAAGCCTACAAGAAAGTGTCTGGTATGGTGGATGCTACGAGTAACACCCAAAGGGAAAAATCCAAATATGCAAGATAGCAGATCTACTACAAGTTGCCAAAGTAAGGTGAGAGTAAATGGGCATAAAGATCTCTTTCACTGCAACTAGCTATATGCCATAAAGTATTACAACCTGAAATTTTATTACTGCCTTCTCTTAAATATTCTTAAAACTTTATAGTCCTTTCAATGTTCGTATGTATAAACTTACTGCAAATGGGCAAAATCACAAATTGCAGTCTAATATTGGAAACTATTCTTATATTAAATCTTAAAGGTGTTTCACAAAGCAAAGATTTTTAACACAATACAGCTGCTACATTTTACTGATACACTAAATAGACTACAGGTTTGTCCCCAGTGGAGGGCTCTCTACGCGGGAGTCCTCCCCCTTTCTCTCGGGGATCTGGGGTGGAGGGTGCTGCATGCAGTGGTCCCCTGCAACCGCAGATTGCGGTGGTTCACGGCCTCCCAGCCCAACTGCTTGTTCTGTGGCGCTGTGGAGTCCGTGGACCATGTATATATCGGGTGTGGGCGTTTGCACTCCCTTTTTTGATTTCTTAAAAACCTCCTCCTCTGCTTTTGGCTGCACTTCAGTCCCACGCTCCTGATCTTCGGACACCCGGTATAGAGGAGGGAGGGCAGGTCTGAAGACCTCCTCGTGGGTCTGCTCCTTGTCCTGGCCAAACTGGCCATCAACAGGTTGAGGCAGCAGGCCGTGGAGGGGGTCGTTAGGGCCGACTGCCTGCCCCTCTTCCGCGGTTACGTTAGAGCCCGGGTGTCTTGGAGAAGGAGCACGCGGTGTCCACCACCACCCTGGAGTTGTTCAGGGAGAGGTGGGCGCCGCAGGGAGTGGAGTGCATCATTTCTCCAACTCTATTTTGATTTAGTCCCTACCCTCCCCTTCACTGTTTGATCACACAGCACTGTCCTTTGGTGTGAAGGGCAGTGCTTGTCACTGGCCACTCGGGTGTTTCCTTTTTTCCTGGTGGTGGAAATTTGAATAAAGATTAGACTACAGGTTTGCTAAACATTTGTCACAATGTGTCTTCCTTAAACTAACTGAACCTGAAACAATGTTCTTTGATGTAACATGATGAAAAGCCACAGACCTCAATGAGAAGGGAGGTCCAGGTATTCCACATCCTGACTTCCCTTTGAAGAAGTGATACTAGTCTTGATGGTTATCGGGGGATTAGCAAAGGATGAAACTAGAGTTGTTTTCAAGCTCAGGGCCAACAGTTTTATTATTGTCTTGTTCCCGCTCACTCTACCCATTCTTCTTCTTCTTTTATTCTCTATTTTTCCTCTTAGTGTTTTTTTCCTTCTTCTCTCCTGGCCTCTGACGAATACTGGCCAGGGGTAGCAGCTTCCCAGTGTGGTGACCTCCCGGCCTGGTGCAGCGTCCTCCTGTAGTGGCCTTCCCAGTGTGGCGACCTCCCGGCCTGGTGCAGCGTCCTCCTGTAGTGGCCTTCCCAGTGTGGTGACCTCCCGGCCTGGTGCAGCGTCCTCCTGTAGCGGCCTTCCCAATGTGGTGACCTCCCGGCCTGGTGCAGCGTCCTCCTGTAGCAGCCTCCCAGTGTGGTGACCTCCCGGCCTGGTGCAGCGTCCTCCTGGAGCAGTTTCCCAATGTGGCGACCTCCCAGCCTGGTGCAGCGTCCTCCTGGAGCAGCTTCCCAATGTGGCGACCTCCCGGTCTGGTGCAGCGTCCTCCTGTAGTGGCCTTCCCAGTGTGGTGACCTCCCGGCCTGGTGCAACGTCCTCCTGTAGCAGCTTCCCAGTGTGGTGACCTCCCGGCCTGGTGCAGCGTCCTCCTGGAGCAGCTTCCCAGTGTGGTGACCTCTCGGCCTGGTGCAGCGTCCTCCTGGAGCAGCTTCCCAGTGTGGTGACCTCCCGGCCTGGTGCAGCGTCCTCCTGTAGCAGCCTCCCAGTGTGGTGACCTCCCGGCCTGGTGCAGTGTCCTCCTGGAGCAGCTTCCCAATGTGGCGACCTCCCGGCCTGGTGCAGCGTCCTCCTGGAGCAGCTTCCCAATGTGGCGACCTCCCGGTCTGGTGCAGCGTCCTCCTGGAGCAGCTTCCCAGTGTGGCGACCTCCCGGCCTGGTGCAGCGTCCTCCTGGAGCAGCTTCCCAGTGTGGCGACCTCCCGGCCTGGTGCAGCGGTGTCTCAGGGCGGCCTCCTCAGCCCAGCGTGACGGTCTGAAGCGATCTCACATCTTCATGATCCTTAGGGTGAAAGTCCGGCATGGTCTGAAGCCAGGGCCTTGTGCGGATTGGAGGCTAGGTGCCAGCATGGTCTGTTATCTGAACTTTTCTTTCTGCAAAACTGGCCATTTTATTTTTCTATTATATAAGCTCTTGTTAACTAAAGAAGCTGTACTTAGCTATTGTTGTACCTAAGATGGCACTGTAAGTGGTGAAAGATAAACTTTTCTCTATACTTATTGTGATAATAAAGCTAATTCAATTCAATTCAATATAAAATGAGACTAGCAGCATATTGTATTGCAAGCACCATCCTGGAATCTGCATGTGTTCCTTTACTGTTTTGTCAGCCTGGAAGGATTGCCTACTGTTGGCTGTTAATAGCTCAGCGCAAGGCAATATATAGAACAGCTTACTGTGTAAGCACCAGCACAGCTAAACAGGCCAGAGATTTGGCATTTGAGTTAAAAGAAGGTAACTGTGAAATGTTCATAGTGCATGAACCAATGATGGTGGAAGAGGTGGACTGTCTCATCTCCAGTATCTAAGGCTTCATTCTTTACAGCGATAATAAAGAGATTACTTCCTGAATAGGAACACCTCCAATGATCAATGGAGTCAGTTCAAATCATTTTGAAAAGTCTAGAAATGAGCAATCCATCATTTAGGCCTTCTGCCTGGCACTGCATTGTATTATGGAATGTACAGCATCTGCACTGGAGCCATTCACAGGATTATCCCAGTTGAAGACTGGCTTGTGAATGATGTGGAACACTTGGCTTCATTCTCCAAGAGGTTCAGATGAAATGGGCTGAAGGACATTTTTCTGTGCTTTAGATTCTATGACTGTATAACTCCATC
This sequence comes from Chiloscyllium plagiosum, assembly GCF_004010195.1. NCBI lineage: Eukaryota > Metazoa > Chordata > Chondrichthyes > Orectolobiformes > Hemiscylliidae > Chiloscyllium > Chiloscyllium plagiosum. The sequence goes on from NC_057723.1 coordinate 77,412,067, forward strand.
TCAAAAAATGTTGGAATGTTGGACAGAGGCAGGCTCCAAGGAGGACTTCCTGAACCTCATTGCTCTCAGGTCTGCTCTGCACACATGTTGATGGATGAGTTGAGAGAGGTCCCAGCAGCAACGGCAGGGCTAAACCTTTTGCTAATTTCAGCTTATTCAGTCACCCCTTCACAGGGGAAGGTAAATATTGCCAGAAATGGGGCAGATCAACAAAAGTAGCATTAAATCTTAGGGGTTTGTTTCAGGGCCACATGAATCACAACCATCTCTCACAAAACCATGACTTCACTTATATCACCTACTACGGAATCACCTGCGAATCACAGAATTGCCAGTTAAAATTGGCATTAATATCCCTCCAACAGGACAGAAGATAGATGAATAAATTGGTTTCACTGCACTCAAACAGTGTCAGCCTTTTGGGACGCTTCTTTTAAACAGTGCAATTCAGATTCTTCGCTGAATGCATTTTAAATGAGTAACTGCTATCTGCAGATAACTGTGAAGAAATGTTTGGGTAAATTTTATGGCCTCCAACTGCATATTTGAAGGTGGAAAAACTTGTAAAGTAAACAAAGTGTCTGCCCACCCATGAGCTGTCATTCAATTTACAGTAGGCCACTTGAGGGCAAAGTAAGGGCCTCATTCTGCTTCTGCCACTAAAATACCTGATATCAGGAGAATGCAGAAGCAAGAGGGAAGCCTGCTGATTTTCACTGTACAGTCTATTGTCAGGGCAGGAAGGGAGGTACACCCCACATCCTTTAACGATTGTACCACTCTCCTCCCCCTTCAAGACTCATCACACACCCTAGGCTTCTAAAACATAACCCCCTAGCTCAATGGAGTCTGCAAGGTAGACACATCCAAAATGCACAGAATTACCTGAGTCCACAGTAATTCCAGGAGCCATGAAATGTCTTCTTGGGGACTGCCCACAATCCCATCAATAGCCACTACTCAATCCTAGCACGGCTGCGATACAGAGGACCAATAAGGCAGGCCTTTCCCTCACATGTAGATGGAAGTCCAATCTGAATCTGAGACATCCCCTCAACATATTGTTGCTGTACACTGCAAGTACAAGTCCAATACTCTTCAAATATTTAGAGAAGTGGCGTTCACATAAGTAACATATTTGGAGAGGTTAAAATCTACCTTTTCTCATCATCCTGCTATCGCAGCTCCTATTGTCAGAGGCTGATCTTGACAACACCATTTCCGAAGATACTTCAAAGGTCCCAGCAGCACAGATGACAGTTTTCAGCCGAACCGATTCATTCCGCATGATATCAATAAATAGTTGAAGGCACTAGATACAGCAAGAACTGTTAGCCCTGACAACATTCCAGCAATATTACTGAATATTGGTAATCTGACACTTGATATTCCATTAGCCAGGCAGTTCTAGTGCAGCTACAATACTGGCATCTACCCAACAATGTGGAAAATTGCCAAGTTATGCCCTGGGCACCCTCAGGCATTCTACACTTATGTGAGGAACAAGAGGATAGTCAGAGTGAAGGTGGGACCGATCAGGGATAGTGGAGGGAACTTGCGCCTGGAGTCAAAGGAAGTAGGGGAGGTCCTTAACGAATACTTTGCTTCAGTATTCACTACTGAGGGGGACCTTGTCGTTCATGAGGACAGTATGAAACAGACTGATATGCTGGGACAGGTTGATGTTAGGAAGGAGGATGCGCTTAAAATTTTGAAAAACATAAGGATAGGTAAGGGGCGGCATGGTGGCTCAGTAGTTAGCACTGCTGTCTCACTGCACCAGGGACCCGGCTTCGATTCCCCATCTCGCGTGACTGTCTGTGTGGAGTTTGCACGTCCTCCCTGTGTCTGCGTGGGTTTCCTCCGGGTGCTCCGGTTTCCTCCCACAACCCAAAGATGTGCAGGCCAGGTGAATTGGACATGTTAAAATTGCCCATAGTGTTCAGGGATACATAGGTTAGGTGTATTAGTCTGGGCTAAATGTAGAGCAGTAGGGGCATGGTTGCTATTCGGAGGGTCGGTGTGGACTTGGGCTGAAGGGCCTGTTTCCACATCATAAGGATTCTATATCATAAATCCCCTGGGCCACTCGGGATAGCTTTGTGCGTGGGAAATCATGTCTCACAAACCTGATTGAGGTTTTTGAAGAAATAACAAAGAAGATTGATGAGGGCAGAGTAGTAGATGTGATCTATATGGACTTCAGTAAGGCGTTCGACAAAGTTCCCCATAGGAGACTGATTAGCAAGGTTAGATCTCATGGAATAAAGGGAGAACTAGCCATTTGGATACAGAACTGGCTCATAGGTGGAAGACAGAGGGCGGTGGTGGAGGGTTGTTTTTCAGACTGGAGGCCTGTGACCAATGGAGTGCCACAAGGATCGGTGCTGGGTCCACTACTTGTTGTCATTTATATAAATGATTTGGATGTGAGTATAAGAGGTACAGTTAGTAAGTTTGCAGATGATGCCAAAATTACCTCAGAGTTTAACATGATCTTGATCAGATGGGCCAATGGGCTGAGAAGTGGCAGATGGAGTTTAATTCAGATAAATGTGAGGTGTTGCATTTTGGACAATCAAATCTTAGCAGGATTTATACACTCAATGGTAAGATCCTAGAGTGTGTTGCTGAACAAAGAGACCTTGGAGTGCAGGTTCATAGCTCCTTGAAAGTGGAGTCGCAGGTAGATAGGATAGTGAAGAAGGCGTTTAGTATGCTTTCCTTTATTGGTTAGAGTATTGAGTACAGGAGTTGGGAGGTCATGTTGCGGCTGTACAGGACATTGATTAGGACACTGTTGGAATATTGCATGTAATTCTGGTCTACTTCCTATCGGAAAAATGTTGTGAAACTTGAAAGGATTCAGAAAAGATTTACAAGGATGTTACCAGGGTTGGAGGATTTGAGCTATAGGAAGAGGCTGAACAGGCTGGGGCTGTTTTCCCTGGAGCGTCGGAGGCTGAGGGGTGACCTTTTCGAGGTTTGCAAATTATGAGGGGTATGGGTAGGATAAATAGACAAGGTCTTTTCCCTGGGATCGGGGAGTCCAGAACTAGAGGGCACAGGTTTAGGGTGAGAGGGGAACGATATAAAAGAGACCTAAGTGGCAACTTTTTCACACAGAGGGTGGTACGTGTATGGAATGAGCTGCCAGAGGAAGTGGTGGAGGCTGGTACAATTGCAACATTTACGAGGCATTTGGATGGGTATATGAATCGGAAGGGTTTAGAGGGATATGGGCTGGGAGCTGGCAGGTGGGACTAGATTGGGTTGGGATAACTGGTCGGCATGGATGGGTTGGACCGAAGGGTCTGTTTCCATGCTTACATCTCTATGACCCTACTACAGGAAGCGAGGAAAGAGATTACTGCATCTTTGGCGATGATCTTTGTGTCCTCACTGTCCAGTGGAGTAGTGCCAGATGATTGAAGGGTGGCAAATGTTACTCCCTTGCTCAAGAAAGGGCATAGGGATAACCCTGGGAATTACAGACCAGTCAGTCTTACGTCAGTGGTGAGCAAAGTATTGGAGAGGATTCTGAGAGATAGGATTTATGATTACTTGGAAAACCATAGTTTGATTAGAGATAGTCAGCATGTCTTTGAGGCAGGTCATGCCTCACAAACGTTATTGAATTCTCTGAGGATGTGACAAAACACATTGTGAATTTTGAAGATCAATCATCTCAGTTCCAGCATATCTCTGCAGGAGTTCCTCATGGCCCAACCATCTTCAGGTTCTTCATCAATGACCTTCACTCCATCATAAGGTCAGAAATGGGAATGTTTGTTGATGATTGCACAATATTCAGCCCCATTTGCAACTCCTCAGGCACCGAAGCAGTCCATGCTCAATTGCAGCAAGATTGAACAATATCCAAGCTTGTCTGACAAGTGACAAGTAACATTCATGCCACACAAATGCCAGGCAATGATCATCTCCAATAAGAGAGAATGTAACCATTATTCCATGACATTCAATGGTGTTCCCATCACTGAATCCTGCACTATAGAAATGCTGGGAGTTACTGGTGACCAGTAATGGAACTGAACTAGCCATATAACTGCTGTATCTACAAGAGTAGGTCAGAGGCTTGGAATACTGCAGTGAGTAACTCACCTCCTGACTCCGCAAAGCCTGACCACCATTTACAAGGCACAAGTCAGGAGTATGATGGAAAACTTCCCACTTGCCATGATAGGTGCAGCCCCAGCAATACCCAAGAAGTTTGACACCATCGAGAACAAAGCCCATTTGATCAGCACATCATGAAACATTCACTACCTCCACCACAAACACACCAAAGAAACAACGTGTGCCATCTACATGATGGATTGCAGAAATTCATTAAGGAACTTTACTCAGTATCTTCCAAACCTCCACTACCACCTGGTAGAATAAGGATAGAAAATACATGGGAAGACTACTCCCTATTAGTTCCCCTCAAGCCATGAGCCATCCTGACTTGATAATAGATCATTGCTTTTCAGTGTTACTGATGAGCATCTATTTTCTGCGCAGACATCATGAAAGAAATGTCTCAAAGCCATCAAGTGGAGACAGAGAAGGCAAACCAGCCAAAGGACTGTTGTTCTGAGTCAGACTACCAAGAGCCAAAAACACAGTGACATAACAGTGAAATGTAACATTCTTCACTCCCACCCAGGTCCATTTCTGGGAGCAACAATTCCATGAAGAGGGGATTATATATAAGCTTTTCAAATTCATAGTTCCTGGACCACTCAGGGTACATGCCTGGTGTGCTTATGACATTCTGATTCACACAGTGTTCCTGTTCAAGAAGCTGATTGAGCTGAATTCATTTGTTCTGAAGACAAGATGAAAGATGATTTTAATGCATTTTCTTTCTGGTGCTGTGAAAAAACTTGAATGAACTTGTACAAATTTGTACATATGGATTATGTTTATGATGAATTTGATAACTTAATTAATTCAGTGCACATAAAATTAATGCCTATCTCCATGGAGTTTACTGTTTATCCATAAATAAAAACACTGAGGACTGGTATCTGTGATGTGAAGGTGGCTAAACTGGATCATCCACTTGGCACTCCTGACTGAAGATTGGTGCAAGTACTTTAGCCTTGTCATTTGCACTGTCAGTGCTGGTGAGCCACTTTTGGCCCTGGACGTTGAAGCCCCGATCCAGAGTACATTCTATGACTTGCCACTCACTTACTTCCTCGAAATGGTGCTCTACTTGGAGGAGTGGAAGTTAGCAGCAAAATCATCATCAAAATGACCTGGACAAATCCCCCTTCATTGATATTTGAGATATTTGTGGAGCCTCCTCCTTCTCTCATGAGTTGTTTAATTGTCCATTGTCATTCATGAGTCAATATGGTGAGACTGCAGAGCTTAGAATCAATTAGCCTTGTCTGTCCCTTGCTGTCTATGTTGATTTATATGCAAGCGGTCCTGTGTTGTAGCTTCACCAGATTGACCCCTCATTTCTAGGTATGCCTGGTGCTATTCCTGGTATGTCCATCTTTACTCTTCATTGAGTTGGTGTTGTTTCCTGGCTGATGGTAATGGTATGGGAGAATATACTTGGCCAGGAGATTGCAGGTTGTGTTTGAATACCATTCTATGACAGCACATGGCCCACAGCACCTCATGAATACCCAGTCTTGAGCTGCTAGATCTGTTTGAAATCTATTCCATTTAGTACAGCGATAGTGCCACACACACCATGGTGGAGGGTATGCTCAATGTCAAGACAGGACTTTGTCTCCAACAGGACGGTGCAGTGGTGAGTCTTACTGATCCTGTCTTGGACATATGTATCTGTGGCAAGCAGATTGGAGTGTATGAGGCCCAGTATGTTTTTCCCTCTTATTCTTTTCCTCATCACTTGCCACTGATCCAATCTAGCAGGTATGTCCTTTAGGATTTGATCAGCTCAGTCATTGATGATATTGGCAAGCCACATATGGCCATGGACATAGAAGTTCTGACCCAGAGTACATCCCCTTTGCTTCATCGAAGTGGCGCTCAACTTGGAGGAGTGCAAGTTCAGGAACAGAATCATCATCAAAGTGATCTGAACATATCCCAAATGAGACCTTTTTTCATGACATAATCCTCCTGGTTAGAAGCTCCAGACTTTCTTCAGCCATACTTTCAAGTCACCTTCATGCATCCATTTTTAACATGAATGTGGATGACAACTACTTTGGAGCATTTCTGTTTGGGGACTTTTCTTCCTTGAATGGACTTGTGCTTTATTGTGTCGGATTTGCACAACAACACAACTGTAATTCTACTCTTTTCTTGCCCAGCTGTCTTCACGAATTCTGATTTACTCCCTGTTTGGCTAGCTGGCCTCAACATTTATGGGAATTTCATTTGCATAGCCAATATAGGGCAATCTGTATCTGTTACCTTGATGTTTAATTATAAATCATTGGAACAAAATAAGATTGTTATCAAGATGTGCTGTGAGATGCTGTGAAATCTTGGTCTTCTGTCACAGTTGAAAATGATTTTTCATCATAAACCTAGTGAGCCATTGAAAGTTAGCTTTGTAATCTGCAATGCCAGTGACTTCACTTTTGAAGTTGGTTGTGTATTTACTACTTCTTCCTTACACCTTGTTGCCATATTAGAGAACAGTTTTGGCAGGAATGCAGCACGCACCAGTGAGGAGATAGTCTTGACTGAATGTGTTGGCTGTACAGAGATGAGGGGCTGAACAGCCATCTTTAATCAAAGCTAAATTCTGTGGATGTTTGAAATCTGAAATAAAAACAGAAAGTTTTGGAGAAACTGAGGAGGTCTGGAAGCATTTGTGGAGAGATGTTCATGTTTCAAATCCAATATGATGGTCTCCAGAATGGCTGTCTTTGATGATGTGCTTTTCTATGATTCTATCAAATCGGTCTGTACCAGGATAAGTATGACACCACCGCCAGTGGTGGTTAAATATAAAGTATTTTTGGTTCAAAGCTAGATTGATTTATATACAAGGTACATGAAAAATTATTTTCCTTTTGTTAAAAATTAGTTCATTTGTTGCTCAAATATATATGGTAATAAGATTTCCAAAAATTTTTGGCTCCCCCAACTTTACAAAATCAAATGAAAATGAATAAGAACAAGAGATTCCCAAGAAGAAAATGAACAGGACTGAAGCATCAATGGTTGATGCCTTGCCAAAGCTTTCAATGTATTGTTTCAATGTTTTACCAAGATTTAATTTATAACTTGGACTGCCTGCATACCAGACATACAAGTGAACTTGGCCATTATGTTGTAATCACACTGATGGTGCAGTGCCTTACCACACTATTTAATGGAGCAAGAATGATTGAAATGCTCTGTTGTATCATCTAGAATATGCTTACTGACATGTGGTCTACTAGACAAAGGTATTCAAAACATGGCCATTGTGATGCCCATCCAAAAATGTAAATAACAGGAACCATTGTGCTGTCTGGTGACTTGAACACTGTACAGTACTTTTACTGACTGAACTCAGTAGTCGAATAGCGAACTAATCTCCCCCACACACTCCAACTGCATGTAATGCATTCACACCCTTCCTTCCCCACACTCCACCACCCCCCACAATTACCAAAGCTCTAAGGGCTGTCAAAACCTTTTATGTCAGTCCTTTCCTTTTTCAACAAAACATGTCAAAGGTCAGAACTCTGTACCATCCAGCTTTCCAATACAGCTTCAATAATTTTGCACAGAAAGGAGAGGAGGGGCTGCAACCTGCCGGAAATCACCTCAATTATTTTTCTTTCAACCAGGTGATTTTTGAACTGTAAACTGCTAGCTTCAATGATGAGCAATCTTAAACAAGCCATATTTCAGCCTTTTGTGTGTGTGCATACAGCTAAATAAAAGCCTTAGTTTCTCATCTTTGTCACCCACTGTACAATAATCTACAGTACATTGTCATCAGCTCTGAATAGCTATGTGAGAGCGAATGAATGGTTTATTTACAATGTGGGGCCCAGAAAAAGGAAATACATTACTGAACATGGAACATTTCTCACTATGAAAAATGTTTGACTTTATAAATACAGAATTCAACATCGTGCACAAGGGACCTCTTTCCCTAAATAGGTAGGAAACAAGAAGAATGGGCTCATTAAGAGAAAGGAATCGAATCTTTGGCATTACATTTTGCCTAATGATTCTGCAAGAAAAGGACAGTGCAGTATCGCTTCCGGAAGACAGTGAGGTCTGGAGATGCTGGAGATCAGAGTTGAGAGTGTGTTGCTGGAAAAGCACAATAGGCCAGGCAGCATCCAAGGAGCAGGAGAATCAACATTTCGGGCTGGAGCCCTTGGCCCGAAACGTCAATTTTCCTGCTCCTTAGATGCTGCCTGGCCTACTGTGCTTTTCCAGCAACACACTCTCGTCAGTATCAGCATCCCTTCCTGTGTATCAGTAAAGCTCATACTAATGTTAGAAAGTCAGATGAATGTGTTCTGTTATATCAGGTGACTGTGGGTTTGTCAGCCTGTTATTTTTATACAGTTCCCATCTGGTACTGGTATAGATGGTTTTAATCAACCTGCTCATATGTGTTATGACACGCCCTCTGGAACAGGTGGGACTTGAACCTGGGCCTTTAGGCTCAGAGGTAGGGACACTACCACTGTAACACAAAAGCCCTTAAAAAGAACTTTATATGTCAACCTTGTCAAACATGTGATAACACACCTGTGTGGTAGGTGGGACTTGAATCTAGACCTTACAGTCTAGTCCAGAACACAAACTATTCAGCAAACGCATGTGGAGATAACTTGTACAAAGGAGACCCAGTAACAAAACAGACTATTCAATAAACATAAAATGACCAATGAAAGAGCCATTGACTCTTCACTCTGCCAATGTTGGAACCATTGCTTTGGGGTTGCAGACTCAGATCAAATAATAAATATAGTTTGTTTGGAATAATAAAGTGCTCTGTAAATGAAACACTGGGTTATGGAAATATGATGTCTATTTTTTACCCTGCAATCACTGCCAATAATAAGCTATAATACAAAATATGTGAATTTCCCAATTTCAGAACTCCATATCCCAGCTTTTTATGGATCTAGAAGCAGTGGTTGGAGACACTGAAATTAAGCAGCTCTTTTCATTACTTTCCAGAGAGGGACAACCAGGCAGTGTTAGTTGCTCATGTCTTGAAGACAAGCTAACAGGCATGGTGAATTTCAATCTCATTTTTCAAATCCAAGGCAGAAAGGGAAGGTGATGAAGATTCTATCACAGTGCAATTATATTCTGCACACCAAGGATTGTAGCAAGGCTGCTGCTAACATCTGAAAGACTTGTCATGTGTCTCACTCACTTGCTAAGAAGGGACTTTTTAATTCAGTCTGCTATTTTTTCAATTGGATAGGGTGGGTCTTGTTCTAAACCCATGTCTCCATGAGCGAAGGGCTAACCCAGGGAGAGTTACCAGTCAATTAGTAGCCAGCAGCTCTTGCACTCAGCTACACCCATGGGAAGGCTGTAGTTGCTGCCAGAAACAACCAAGAACCCAAGGTCCAAGTTGTCAGGTGATTATATCTTGAAAGGAGTTTCTGGAGTTGGGTCACAGGGAGAAGAAGACACTAATTTGGAAGCAAGCGTGATCACCATGGTGTTTTATTTCATGTTTGTTTCCACAACCTATCATTATCACTGTAGGGGGGGCTGTAAATTCAGTTTTTTTTTGACAGCTTCAAGAGATTATGAAGGGATTAAATGTCGTTGATAAAGGGCTATAAATGAAAATGTTTTTATGTGAGACTAAGTACTTGAGGGATTTACATGTATTTAATGGGCTTTAATAAATGGAAGTTTTTTATACAGTGAAGTCTTCAATAGATAAATAGAAACATAGAAAATAGAAGCAAGTCGAGGCGATTCAACCTCTTGAACCAACACCACCATTCTATAAGTTCATTCTACAAGATCATTTTATAAGATCATGGCTCATCATTTAATTCGGTCCCTGTTCCCATTTTCTCCCCTTTGATGCCTTATGTAAAACTTTATGTATTTCATCTCAGTATGGCAGTTGTGGTCTGTCCATGGTGAATACCTGGTGACTTGGCAAGAAAACTGTAAAAGCAGAGGGTAGGGGATGGGCTAGAGAAGATTCCAATGTTAACATGAGTTAACACTAAGTTGGCATAGTATAGATCCCTTGAGGATTCGGGTTGTCTTGCGCTGCATGAGCTGACATTAAAATGGCATTGGGGCTATAAAGAATCATGGAATGAGTGAAAAATGGGATATGTGAGGCCATTGGGGTGTGGTGAGGGCATGAATAAGTATGGATAGGGCGTAGAGAGTGGGTGGCGATTAAGGAGTATAAGATTTGAAGTTTAGAAAGCCTCACATTCAACCAGGATTGGGATGACGGAGATGAAGGGGAGCATAGTTAGTGGAATGAATGTTATAGTAGGGATGTGGGGTCTCAGTGCTGGATATTGTAAGCAACAACCTGGGATGCAGGTGGAACAAGACTGGTGGGGGTGGGGGGTTGAATGGGAAATTTGATAACTAAGGGGAAAGTCTGGTAGTGCATGGGTGGCCATGGGATGTTGTGGGAGGAGGGGTGACAGATGTTCACGATCACCATGGCCCTGATGGAGTTCTGTGCAACACAGGGGAGGGCACGACCAGGCCATTCTAATGGGACTGAAGAGGTAAGGAAGAAGGATTGAGTCTCAGTTTCAGGTGGAGTGTGGAAACATATGAGAGTTCAGTAGAGATAAACTATCCAGGTAGTGCTAGGTACAAAGAGGTACAGAGGTTCAGGGAGTTCAATAGGGGGGTGCTGGCGTGGGTTTGTGAACTGGACAACCTGATAAGTAGGCCAAGCCCTTCCATCAATGTGTTAGTGTTCTGTGATCACCAGTTGAGCATCTTAAACGTTTTACCTGGTACCTTGGCGGCTACCACAATGCCCTCATCCTTGAGAATTTTCATGTTCCTGCTGAATTTTAGGGTCCAGATTGTAATTGGGAGACAAGGGCTATCCTCTGCGACTATTGGCTGATGGTTCCGTTATACAGCCCCTGACTGAGGCAGAGCTCAGAAATGCATCCCTTACTTTGGTCAGGGTTAGAGTGGAACAGACATCAGAACAGCTGAAAATGAATCATGCTGTTTGGACTGTTCAGATTGGACGCAGCATGCCACAAAATCTTAACATGCTATGCTCTGCAAAACTGGACCAGGCAACAAGAGATGAAGAATGCTAAGAAACTCAGGGGAGCAGGAGCTGCCTTCTAAGGTGGCAAATAAGGACACAGAGCAGGAGGAACATCACTGATAGAATCACAGCATCATATGGAATGGAAACAACCCGTTGGTCCAACTCCGATAAGCCAAACAGATTTGTCAATTTAAACTAGTCCCAATTTCCTGCGTCTAGCCCATGTCCCCCTAAAACCTTTCCTATCCATGTATACTAAGCAGTGGACAGGACTTAATTGACTCCTGGTTCCAGCAGATGATGTCTGGGTGTACTTGATAAATCATTGACTGTAAAATTGTTGGTTCTGAACACACAAGTTTTTCATTTGTGTTCTGAGATGTGAATGCAGTGTCTGTTTGTTTGATTTCTGTTCATTGTCAGAGACTTCCTGTAGGTGATGAACCCACATTCATCATTAATGAAATGTTGGGCTATGATGGTGCCTTTGAGAGGCTTGTAAGATGGGATGTGGCTAAGGGCTGGTCAGTTGTTTAGCCATAGGTATAGTGCAGTTGCATGTGCAAGGAACTGTCAGCCATGCCATATCTGTGCTGTTTGTGACTCCTGTGGAACTATGTTGGCAGTGAAGAGCAACTCTAGACTGGCAATGCTTGACTGGGTGCATGCTTGTGTTCAAAGAATGATCCTGGCCTCAAGGATTCCCGTATTCCCGACAGTGACAATTAATTCTGGCAGCAGAGAGTGGGAGTATCAGACAACAATGGTCAAGAGGGCTGGTGTCGGCGTGTGGTAGGTAGTTGTTGAAGCAAGTTTGGGATGATTGCTGGAGAAAACACATTTGGCCTCTCGGAGAGAAACTCTCTATGAAACTTGATGAAAATGACATTTTGCCAAAATATGCTAAGGTTAAGCCCCATGATAATTATCATTGATGTAAAAACTGATCTGGTTCACTAATACTATCTTTACCTACATGTGGTTGAGCAGGCTGCTCAGTTAAAGGGTAATTAAGTTGGGTAGCAAGTGCTGACCTTTCCACTGATGTCCACATCCCATGAAAGAATACAAAAAACCTGTCTGTTTTGTAACCATGGCTACTAATTTCCCTTCGTCTACAAGTCCAGTCACTAATTAAGTACGACAGTGTAGAATGGTCTGTGTGTCTGTTGCCAGCTGATTGCCAGGCTTCATGCTATGATCAAAATGAAATAATCATTGAGCCAACAATATCAGCAGTTGACAGTGAGAGAGGCCAAACTTGATGCAGAATCTGAGTCAGTTTCGGACTTTTTTTTACTGGAGCGAAAGTGGTTGAGGGGTGACCTTATAAAGGATTTATAAAATCCTGAGGGGTATAGATAAGGTGAATAACAGGTGTCTTTTCTCTAAGGTGGGGATTTCAAGACAATGCGGCATATTTTTAAGGTGAGAGATTTTAAAGGGGCAACTTTTTTACACTCCCTTTCAGAGGGAGTGATGGATACAAGTACAGTTGAAATATTTAAAAAATCATTCGGATAAGTACATGAGTACGAAATGTTTGGACCTAGTTGGGTCAGTTTCTAGGACGGTAAGTTCTATAGAAATATGGGGTCTGCACTGTTGTGAATGAAGAAGAACAGTTTTCATTAAACACAACTGGCCAGACCAAACTATTCTGCCGTTCAGTAAGATCATCGCTGACCCTTTTTGCTGGTTCAGCTCCACTTACCCGCCTGCTCACCATAACCCGTAATTCCTTTATTGTTCAAAGATCTATCTTTGCCTTAAAAACATTCAGTGAGGTAGCTTCAACTGCGTCACTGGGCAGGGAATTCCACAGATTCACAACTCTTTGGGTGAAGAAGTTCCTCCTCAACTCCGTCTGAAACCTGCTCCCCCTTATTTTCAGGCCATGCCCTCCTGTTCTAGTTTCACTCGACAGTGGAAACAAATTCCCTGCTTCTCTCTTATCTATTCCCTTCATAATTTTATGTGTTTCTTTAAGATCCTCTCCCATTCTTCGAGATTCCATTCAGTATGATGAAGAGACATCTAGACTCGAAACATTAGCTTGGTCTCTCTCCATGGATGCTGCCTGACCCATTGTGATCTCCAGCATCCTTTGGTTTTAGTAGATTCCAGTATCTGCAATAATTTGATCCTCCAATGAGCGTAGTCTCGGTCTACTCAATCTCTCCTCATAAGCCAACCCTCTCAACTCCAGAATCAATCTCGTGAACCTCCTTTGCAGTGCCAGTACATCCTTTCTCAAGTAAGGAGATCAAAACTGCACACAATACTCCAGGTGTTGCCTCACTAGCACCCTATAAAGCTGCAGCATAACCTCCCTTTTTTAAACTCTATCCCTCTACCAATGAAGGACAATACTTCACTTGCCAACTTTTTGTGATTCATGCAGGAGGATACCCAGCTCTCTGTGCACAGCAGCGTACTGCAATCTCAATTTGCATGAAGTCGAGCTTTGGATAGACTCTACAGCGCAGAAAGAGGCCATTCAGTCCATCAAGTCTGTATCGACTCTCTGAAGTCCCCCACCCTATCCCCACATTTCCCATGCTAATCCACCCAGCCTGCACATCCCGGGACACTATAGGGCAGTTTAAAGCATGGCCAATCCATCTAACCTGCACATCTTTGGACTGCAGGAGGAAACAGAGGAAATCCATGCAGACACAGGGAGAATGTGCAAACTCCACTCAGACAGTCACCTAAGGCTGGAATTGAACCCGGATCCCTGGTGTTGTGAGTGCTTACCACTGAGCTGATGTTTTACAGGGTTTTAGAAATAAAAGTTGATGGTTTTGAGATTGTGTCTTGTTAACTCAGATTGTAGTTGCACATTAGCCTGCTGACTAAATCTGTGTACTATTTGCATAACCAAAATCTTGATGAGTGATTTATGGGTTAAAATGTACTTTGAGGGCCCTTGGCTGAATGTGGAAGTAACTAAATCTCTTATTGGCAGCTTTCACTACATTGTGGTCAGTTCCAGCTTTAGCGATTGTCTCCTGAATGGCATCATTGACTAGCTTGACTAATGCTGAGCAGTTCCTGCTCTGGCTGCTGCTCTGATATCACTTATTACACATGGACATTTGTGAATGAAATGTCACTCTGTGGGGGATGATGTCAGCATCAGCTGTCGAGCCTGTATGAGAAAGCTGTTGTTCTGGGTTAATGAGGTTTTCCATGAATAACTCAATTGATGGGCTCTGCTCTGCTATGCACAATCCGTTAGTTCTAGCACTTCATCTGCAGATGGTTTGAATCACTCACATTGAATAGTTAGTGATCATTGTGAGGTTATCTTCTGCTTAAGAGGTCTCTTCAACATCCAGAAAAAGATCCTGATGTTTATGTATAAATTATTTTGGACTAGTTTTTGTACTAATATGGATTCAATTACAAATACAAGTAGTTGACTAAGAGCTAGCCATATGCTTAATATTGAACTAATAGTATTCACTTGTATCTGTGTTGACCTGTATCATATGGTAATGCTGTGCCTATCCTGACTGATATGATGCTGACAATGTTCACTGGACCTATATTGATTTCCACCAGACTGTTTGTAGCAGCTTTGTCTATACAAATTGCCTGCCACATTTCTGAAGTAACTTCTTAAGTACTCTGCAACACTATATAAATAGCAATTTCTTTTTTGTGTAACTTACTGTAGCTCTAGACTAACAAAGATGTGAAGGTGGTATTGAACTGGAGTGGACAAAAGTTAAAAATCACACAACACAGCTTACATTCAAACAGGTTTATTTGGAAGTGTGAACTTTCATCTTAAAGAAACATATAAAATTATGAAGCCCTTCTCAAAGAACTCAATTAGGTTTGTGAGGCAGACCTACCCTTCACAAAACCATATTGACTATCCCTAATCAAATTATTCCTTTCTAGATAATTATAAATCATATCTCTTATAACCCTTTCCAAAACTTTGCCTACAACCAAAGTAAGGCTCACTGGTCTATAATTACCCGGGTTGTCTCTATTTGCCTTCTTGAACAAGGGGAAAGTGAGGACTGCAGATGCTGGAGATCAGAGCTGAAAATGTGTTGCTGGAAAAGCGCAGCAGGTAAGGCAGCATCCAAGGAGCAGGAGAATCAACGTTTTGGGCATGAGCCCTTCTTCAGGAATCCTGAAGAAAGGCCCATGCCCGAAACGTCGATTCTCCTGCTCCTTGAATGCTGCCTGACCTGCTGCGCTTTTCCAGCAACACATTTTCAGCTTCTTGAACAAGGGAACAACATTTGATATCCTCCAGTCTTCTGGTACTATTCCTGCAGACAATGAAGGCATAAAGATCAAAGTCAAAGGCTCTGCAATCTCCTCCCTGGCTTCCCAGAGAATACTAGGATAAATCCCATCTGGTCCAGGGATCTTATCTATTTCACACTTTCCAGAATTGCTAACACCACCTCGTTAAGAACCTTAATCCTGTCTAGTCTAGTAGCCATGATTTGGACTATCACCTGATGAAGGAGCGTAGCTCCGAAAGCTAGTGTGCTTCCAATTAAACCTGTTGGACTATAACCTGGTGTTGTGTGATTTTTAACCTAGTCTAGTAGCCTGTATCTCAGTATTCTCCTTGACAACACTGTCCTTTTCCTGTGTGAATACTAACGAAAAATATTCATTTAGTGCTTCTCCTATCTCTTTGGACTCCACACACAACTTCCCACTACTGTCCTTGACTAGCCAAATCTTACCCTGATTCCTGATGATGGGCTTTTGCTTGAAACGTTGATTCTCCCACTCCTTGGATGTTGCCTGACCTGCTGTGCTTTTCTAGCACCACATTCTTGACTTTAATTTCCAGCATCTGCAGTCCTCACTTTCACCTAATCTTACCCTAGTCATTTCTTTATCCCTGACATACCCATAGAAAGCTTTAGGGTTTCCCTTAATACTACCTGTCAAAGACTTCTCATGTCCCATCCTGGCTCTTCTTAGCTCTCTCTTTAGGTCTTTCCTGGCTAACTTGTAACTCTCAAGCGCCCTGAGCCTTCACGTCACATCCTAACATAAGCCTTCTTCTTCCTCTTGACAAGAAATTCAACTTCTTTAGTAAACCACAGCTCCCTCGCTTGACCACTTCCTCCCTGCCTGACCAGTACAGACTGATCAAGGACACACAGTAGCTGTTCCTTGAATATTGGATTAGATTACGTACAGTGTGGAAACAGGCCTTCGGCCCAACAAATCCACACCGACCCTCCGAAGAGCAACCAACCCAGACCTATTCCCCTACATTTACTCCTTCACCTAACACAACGGGCAATTTAGCATGGCCGATTCACCTAACCTACACATGTTTGGACTGTGGGAGGAAACCGGAGCACCTGGAGGAAACCCACGCAGACACGGGGAGAATGTGCAAACTCTACACAGACAGTTGCCTGAGGTGGGAATTGAACCTGGGTCTCTGGCGCTGTGAGGCAGCAGTGCTAACCATTGTGCCACCATGCCGTCCATTGCCACCGTGCCGCCCATCTGCTCCACATTTTAATTGTGCCCATCTCCTGCCATTTCCATCCCCATCCTATGCATCCTAAATCTTGCCTAATCACATCATAATTGCCTTTCCCCCAGCTATAACTCTTGCCCTGTGGTATATACCTATCCCTTTCCATCACTAAAGTAAACATAACAGAATTGTGGTCACTATCACCAGAGTGCTCACCTACCTCCAAATCTAACAACTGGCCTGGTTCTTTCCCCAGTACCAAATCCAATGTGACATAGCCTCATGTTGGCTTGTCTACATACTGTGACAGGAAATCATCCTGCACACATTGGACAAAAACTGACCCATCTAAAGTACTTGAACTATAATGTTTCTGGTCAATATTTGGCAAGTTAAAGTGCCCCATAACAACTACCCTGTTACTCTCCTCCTATCCAGAATCATCTTTGCAATCCTTTCCTCCACATCTCCGGGACTATTCGGAGGCCTATAGAAAACTCCCAACAGGGTGACCTCCATTTTCTTGTTTCTAACCTCAGCCCATACTACCTCAAACACCCTTTCTGCCACTGTAATACTGTCCTTGACTAACAATGCCACACCTCCTCCTCTTTTACCGCCTTCCTGATGTTATTGAAACATCTAAGCTCTGAAACCTGCAACATCCATTCCTGTCCCTTCTCTATCCATGTCTCCAAAATGGCTACAACATCGAAGACCCAGGTACCAACCCATGCTGAAAGTTCACCCACCTTATTCTGGATGCTCCTGGTGTTGGAGTAGACACACTTCAAACCACCTTCCTGCCTGCCGCGACACTCTTATTTCTAACCTCACTACTCTCAACCTCCTGTATACTGGTGCTACAATTCAGGTTCCCATCCCCCTGCTGAATTAGTTTAAAACCACCCGAAGAGCATTAGCAAATTCCATCCCAACCCCCATCAGGATATTGGTACCTGTAATTATTATACTTACATCGAGGTTGAGATTGAGATGCAGTGAAAAGGGTAATAATTGCCAGGTTAACATTTTCCAGCTTTGCGTGCATTTCTGATGGAAATCCATTGCTGTGACATAGAACATTACAGCACAGTACAGGCCCTACGACCCTCGATGTTGCGACCCCCTGTGAAACCAATCTGAAGCCCATCTAACCTACACTATTCGATTTTCATCCATATGCCTATCCAATGATTATTCAAAGGCCCTTAAAGTTGGCGAGTCTAATAGTGTTGCAGGCAGTGCATTTCACACCCCTACTACTTCCTGAGTAAAGAAACTATCTCTGACATCTGTCCTATATCTATTACCCCTCAATTTAAAGTTATGTCCCCTCGTGTTAGCCATCACCATCTGAGGAAAAAGGCTCTCACTGTCCACCCGATTTAACCCTCTGATTACTTTACATGTCTCAATTAAGTTATCACAAATCTATGGAAATGGGTTCCTTATGTGGTGAAATGTCATCATCATAGTCATACAGCACAGAAATAGGCCCTTCGTCCCAACTTCTCCATGCCACCCAGGTTTCCTAAGCTAAACTAGTTCCACTTGCCTGCATTTGGCCCATATCCCTCTGAACCTTTCCTATCCATGTACCTGTCCAAACATCTTTTAAATGCTGCAATTGTACCCATCTCTATCACTTCTTGCATCAGTTACTTTGAAAAAGCTTTTGTTGAAAAATGTTGGCTGGTCACATGCCGATTTAAATTTTGTGGGTTCTCATTGTGTGTCACGGCTTTAAGTTTAATGGAAGGTTGATAACTATTGGTGATACTGATGTAGTATTCTAATTCTGCTTCGGGCTGACTCTAAATACCTAATTTATTAATGCAAATACAGAAGGCGTTGTTATTGAATTACTCAATAAATGAGTTCGGCAGAATGAAAAAGGAACCCCTGAGAAACAAATTTAAATTCTGTAAAGAAAATCTCAACAAGAGCTGTTAAAAAATATGTTTTGACCTTTGCTCCTAATTCAGAAGAATGTGAAGAGTGAGTTAAAGATGTTGAGTGTCGGGGAAGGAGGGGGGAGGAGTGAGAATAAAGGGCCCAGAAATAGCATGCCCATGATTTCTTTCCATGGCTTTGCACATATTATACATGAATATTGCCGCTCTTATCACCCGCCATTGGCAAATGCTGCAAGAATTTAAAAGTCAATGTTTATCATATTTTGCCACGATAGAAACACACCTTCCTTGCTCTTCATATCCTGGGTAGGATTTAAATCCAGAGCTCTTAGCTTAGAGGCAGAGGTGCTACCACTGTGCTACCAAACCACCTACTAAGGGAATACATCTACATAATCTGTGGTCAGCATTTTTTTCAAAATCAAGAACCATCAGTTATATGTTAGCAACATTTCAGAACCATGTAATTAATAATTACAAGCTCCGTGTACACAAACTGATGGCTTGAAGGTAGAACACAAACTAATCACAAGCCTCACCTTTTGCAATCAATTTTGTACTATGTTTGTAAAGATGTCAAGGTCAAGATTTTCAACTTATTCATGGAAAGGGACAGTGTCTGAAACCCCGTGGCATTGTTATCTGATAGCACCCCACACGGACTGCATTCCTGTCCTACTGAGCTCTTTTCTATGGAATAAGTCGGATTAGCAAAACTAGTTTGATTTGCTTGTAAACTGCTGCAGAGGAATGTGCCCAACAGCTATTCACATTTCTCCAGACTATAAGTGAGCTTCATCATATAACTGTCCTGTTACAAATGTTTTTATTAAATCTGTTTCCATTATACTCTATTCCCTTTTGAAGATGGATGAGTGAATGCATTAAGCTTAGAAACTCAGTACAAAGTAATCCAATTCATAGAAGGTGCCAAGCTAAGTGGGACAAGGGAAATGAGTGCGAAATACACACTGATTACTGAATGTGTTGAAATTGGTAAACAGAAAGTTGAGAAAGACCTTTGGAATCTTAGTAGTCTGAATGCTAAACATCAATACAGTGAAGCTATGAAAAAAATCAATATTTTATTGCACTACTATAAGCAACACAGTAGAATGTAAATTGAAAAGAGAATGATTTAACTGGATACAGCATTTTTGTGAGATCTCATGTGTAATACTGAGTCCAGTTCTGGTCAGTAAGAAATGAAACTGGCAGTTGTGCAGAGCAGAGTCAAAGGGGCATGCCCAATGTTTTCTGAGTGGACAGAGAGGGGAATTGGATGCCATAAAGAAGGTAATATTGCTAATTCTGTTTCTAATCAAGAGCTCATTCATCTGTGAAGTTCAAGCAAGTGACAAGAGAGAAAGGAAGGAGAAAGGGAGAAATGTAGTCCAAAGATTTGACGATATGTAAAATGTTGGACACAATCTTATATGGGGTTGAATGATATAGGATATGGTGAGATTTGTGACAGAATTGCACATGAAGTGCAGTAAAGTCTATCTTGACATCAGGAGCAATTTGCTGCACCTTTTATGCATTTGCCAAGTGGTGAAATTAATTTCTCACTAGGCGACAAACCATCTCATTAATATTCAGCTTCCTATCTTATCAAACACATGGAAGAGGCTCAAGGTTGTCAGTTCTCAGCAGGGAAGTTACAGCAAGTACCCAGCTACATCAGCTCGCTGCTGATGTTCTGCAAAGGAGTTCTTGTTGGATGCTGGGCACCAGTATCTTTAGGGCATGCTGTATGGGGCACTGGTCACATGCACCCCACATCCGCAGGCATCGGCATCTGACATGTACCAGCTTCAAAGAATCCTCATGGCACATCTCTGACCCACTTACAGTATACTTCGAACTTCAATGTCGCAACTTGAGCTATATCAGCAATTAACATTATAACACTGCTGTAGCACATTGGATACTTAGTGGCACACTCCCAGCTCATGGATTGGACAATGCTGCATCTCTGGGCTTACCATCACATGGTCTCATAGCATTCTCTCACTCTTAACTTACCTGGATACTCACAGTATCCCTGCCTTGCATTGCCTTTTTCACTTTGCCTCCTCAGTCAGAGATATGAGGCTCATATTACTGCTGTATTGCTGTACTGTTGGTACATGTAAATTCAAGGACAGCCTCCAGTTCATGGACTTGGACATAGTAAGCTGCTTGGGGAGTCAGAATTGAATGCTTTCCGCATTAGGAATGCAGAGTTGAATGCATGGCATCCTACCATCTGTTGTAACTTTTTCTGCCCTATTTTGTTTCTTCCTGGAGCTAGGCGGGTATTAAGGGCGCTAATAGTGAATGGTACTGGTTTTACTTTTGGAGCAGGAGGGGTTTGTCCTGAGTGAGTGAGAAGGTGGCACAATGGGTACACAGAGTTAGTGGTGATGGCTATGTGACTGCGAGTGAGGGAATATGATGCAGGCATTGGTAGAGTTTGAGCCTTGGTGAGAGGTGGGTACAGGAGTGAATGTGAGGTATTGGACAGAAGGTGCTGAAACTTACCCTGGCAGAGTGGAGAAGGTCTTGACCTTCTTCCTACATAGCTGTGCCTTCCTCCACATTGTTGAGACTGCGCTGACTCAGTTAGCAACTCCAGATCAGGTTGGCATGGTCTGGTGTCATGACCTCCTCTATTGGCACTGGGAAAAGAGAACAGCCATTGGTACCTCAGCCAATTCAGCAGGACCTCTGGGTCCTTACCTGCAAAGTGGGACACCCAACTGAAACCATGTCTAGGGCAAATATCATGCAGAGTGCAGGGCAGCTTCAGACTAGCAGTGCTTTTCCGGTTACACAACAGCCATTTAAAGATGTTAATTCCAGGATATCCAAGAAGTATCATGTTGTTCCATGTACAGTGCACCACAAGATGGGATGAAATTGAATATGAAGTTTGGATGGGTAGTCAAAGAGGTGAGGTTGGTAAGATATGAGACAAAACGTAGTAAGCCTCACAGCGAGAAACCCTCTCAAGAAACCGACACAACTGGCACTTAATCAAAAAAAGTAAGATTCAGCTGCTTTTTAAATTAAATTAAAGGCAATTTAATGAGATGGAGCCTATTCACTGGTTGTACCATTAGAATTTCAATCTTTGTCTCAAATTTGAACATTCACGTGCTAATCTTTTGTGTCACTTGATCCTGACCACTTGATGGAGCCATTTGTTGTAGTGAAACATTTAAACTCAGAGAGGAAACATCAGTCAAGAAGAATTCTGTTAAACACCGGTTTTCACCTCATCTGAATTTGTTGCTTCTTGGAAAAGGATGTGAATGAAGATTATTCTGCAGCTGTCAGGCTTTTACAAGCTCTCTTTGGGCTGGCCAGGCTGTCTGAGTGCAGTTACGTTGGTTTCATATAACCTGTGACATGTACACTGCAGTTCACCCAATAGCTGGTTGTGTTGATTGTAAAAAAAAATGCAGTTTCATTTATTAAGGCAGCATAACTTTAAGTTCTGAAGCAGCATGTTTGAAATGCAAATACATTTGTAGTGATTATTTCAAATATTTGCATCACTTGCCCAATTAATCTCAATCAAATATTACTTTACATAGAAGGTGACTGGAGGTGCCAGGCGGGAAACTGTTGAGTATAATCTCAGAATGAAATACCAAAGATACGCAGTTGAAACAATTCAATTATAGGAATGAATATAATGGGCACAAATAACAAAGAGTTCCTGGATTTTGGTTCACAGATATCCACTTTTTATGTAGTCAATTCAATTTTCATTCCAACTATATAAATCCTGCATTGTTAATTAGGGAACATTAAACTTCCCAGTGAAACACACTGTTGTGGTTTCAGTACATATTGTGCATATTTTTCTAACAATGCACAGCATACCCTGGCAACCAGGATTTCTTCAATATGTGGAGTTTAATTTCTGGATTGTTTAACTCACTGACCCTGGCTGAGTGAGGACTGGTACCCTTCCACTTCTAGTCTTTTTTTGAAAAGTGGAACCTGACCCTGTCAGCCAGTATGAATGACAGCTATGGATCATCCAATGTATGGTAATATATCCTGGTTTGTTTTTGCTAGACCATTCTGCTTGAAGTCGGAACACAATGTTTTTCCCTCTTAATTTTAAAGAATAAATCAATTTTAGATGCCAATTGTATCTCGATACACTTCCATACACACTGAAACCCGACCTGGGTACAGACTAGGTTCAGAAAGCTTTTCTGTGGATTATTTTCAGGTCATTGCTGCTTATTATGGTCATGGATATTTAAGGTAAATGCATAACTAATATGGAACAGCTGCCAACAAAGCATCTAAGAATTTAAAGTTAGTGACTTTTTTCAGTTAAAGGTCTCACTGAATATTATGACAAGGCTCATCATTCCATGTGTATCACTCAGTCCAGTGAAACTTTTTTTCAGATTTTTTGTCAGCACAACGCTCACTATCTAATTGCTCAAGGTGCATTTGATATCATGGCATTAAGGTCAGAACATCAAGTTTATTGACAAAATTTCATTAGACTCTGAACTGAAAGGATGGCCTCGAGCAAAAAAGATACAGATGACAAGATTGTTAGTGTTTTAGGCACATGACAAAGTGGAATTAACCTTTACAATATAACATGGTTCGTATTTCATTCAACCGTTAATTACACAATAGTTAGCAACATTGATTCTCGTACAGTGTGCAGCTCAGTTCCTAGATTAACCAGACGATGAAGAGTTGAAATGATAACAAAAACAAAGCATTCTTTGACACAGAAAATGCTGGAGAAACTCAGCAGGTCTGGCAACATCTGTGGAGAGTGAAACAGAGTTAATATTTCGAGTTGTGTATGACTTCTTCAGAACTGAAATATAAAAAAATACTTTTGATAGAAGCAGAGGCCCAGTGTAAAAGATAAGCAGGCTGTTAATGCTGGAGAAAGAGAATAAGAGATGTTACATGGCGCTGTCCCATGCAATCATAGAAGGTGTAACTCTTGCCCATTCATCTGCTCGCTCCTCACTGTCTAAGGCCCCAAAGACACCTATAAGATGAAGCTTCTTTCAATCTAGTCTACTGCATTCACTGCTCACAATGCTTTACATTGGAGCAACCAATGTAGATTAGGGGACTACTTTGTGAAACACCTCCGCTATAACTATAGGACAACCCTGACTTCCCAGTTGTTTACCATTTCACTAAACCATTTTGCTCTCATGCTAACATTTCTGTCCTGGGACAGCTGCAAGTTCCAGTGAAGCACAATGCAAGCTCAAAGAATAGCACCTCATTTTCCACTTAGGCACTTTCCAGCCTTGAAATCTCAATATTGAGGTCAATAACTTCAGATTCTGACTACATCATGCCTGTTCTTCGCTTTTCTTACCATCTCTCTGCCTTCCTTTCGTCAACCTTGTCTTGATTGTTTCTTGTTTACTTTGGCTCTTCATTGAGAGGACCCATTCCCTCCTTTTTACACCTTAATTTACACCCATTTTACATTGCTTTTTGTCCTCCATCATTAACAAGCCCTTTGTCTTTTTAACTGGGCCTCTGTCAAAAGTATTTTAAAAACTCATTTTCTATCACTGTTCAGTTCTTAAGAACAGTCATATTGGTGTCAAAACATTGACTCCATTTCCCTCTGCGGAGGAGCTGTTGGACCTGCTGAGTTTCTCTAGCACCTTTGTGTTAGTTTTGGATCTTTAGCGTCATCAGTATTTTGTTTTTATCCTTTGGCACGACCAACTGTATTTGGAAGATTTTTGTGAGGTGTTATACAAACCAGTTACAAACATGAGACATGAGTTGTAATCCTCACTGAGTGGACAATATTTTGTGCCAACTCCAGTTTAAATGTGGCAAAACAAAAGCATGTTGAGAGTTCACCTTTATTTCATGCACTTCCACACACATCATTTACTGACCAAAGGAGTCTTCCGCATCCATCAGAGATTTACCTGCACTTCCATACACGTCATTTACTGTAATGCTTCAGAGAACATCTCCGGGACACACACACGAAGCAACCTCATCGCCCCGTGACTGAACACTTTAACTCCCTCTCCCTCTCCCCCAAGGACATGCAGGTCCTTGGCCTTCTCCATCGCCAAACCCTTACCACCCACCATCTGGAGAAAGAATGCCTCATCTTCCACCTTGCAGCCTTCTAACCACATGGGATCAATGTGGATTTCACCAGTTTCCTCATTTCCCCTGCTTCCACCCTATCCCAGATCCCAGTTTCCAACTTGGCACCGCCCTCTTGACCTGTCCAACCTCTCCATCATCTTTCCCATCTATCCACTCCACTCTCCTCTCCGACCTATCACCTTCATCCCCACCGTCGTCTACCTATCGCATTCGCAGCTACCTTCCCCCCACCCCCCTCCCATTTATCTCTCAGTCCCCTTGGCCCACAAGCCTCATTCTTGATGAAGGGCTTATGCCTGAAATGTCGATTCTGCTGCTCCTTGGATGGTGCTTAATCGGGCTGTGTTTTTCCAGCACCACACTCTCAACTCTGAAGTCCAGCATCTGCAGTCCTCACTTTCTCCTAGCTGATTTGCACCTTTATTATGTCTCACTGAGGAACATTCTGGAAATTCAACCTTGCTATTCCTGGAGTCATCACAAAAACTAAAGATTTTATAAAAGTACACAACGTCCTCCAATTTATCCATTTTAAAGGCCCAGGTTAACAGTAAGTAAGGACTTAACAACAGTTATTATAATGATAGATAAATATATATAAAATAAATAGATTCTAGCGACGGGTAAACAATTACAAATTGTTGACATATAACTCTACCAGTTAAAAATCAAACTCCCTTATAGAACTCCCTATACAAATTTTGGGGGCAGCAATGGCCCAGTGGTTTTATTGCTAGATTATTAATTCAGAAACTCAGTGACCGTTCTGTGGACCCGGGTTTAAATCATGCAACAGCAGATGGTGGAATTTCAATTTAATTTAAAGATTCTGAAATTAAG
Organism: Chiloscyllium plagiosum; assembly: GCF_004010195.1. Classification (NCBI taxonomy): domain Eukaryota; kingdom Metazoa; phylum Chordata; class Chondrichthyes; order Orectolobiformes; family Hemiscylliidae; genus Chiloscyllium; species Chiloscyllium plagiosum. Next base: position 77,437,649 of record NC_057723.1, read on the forward strand.
AATCTACTGATGACCTTTGTTGTAAAAATAAATCTGGTTCACTAATGTCCTTCAGAGAAAGAAATCTGCAATCCTCACCTCGTGTGGCCTACATGTGACTCCAGACCCACAGCAATGTGGTTGACTCACAGCTGTCCTCTGGGCAATGAATGTTGGCATCGCCAGCAACATGAACATTCTGCGAATGAATAAGAAAAACACACACCCGTAGACATGCAAAAAACATTGGTGCTATGAGTGGAGGGAAAATCCGGAAAAGTAGTTGAATATCTAAAAGGTTTGCTGAGGTGATCCTTTGGCTTGGCAGGAATTACTGTTTGGTGGTTTCCCTCTCTTCTCCAGGTACCTTTACTCGCTTCATAAGGCACAGGGTAACTACTTCCCACTTATAAAATCTCTGACTTACTGATTAACAGCAACAACTGGAATCAATGAGGGAAAATAAACTTGTTTTCTTCAGGCTTCAGGTTTCATAAAATCTTCAACTTATGTGATAATTTTGGGAACAATGGGCTTGGGTCTATTCCAGTGAGATGTAACAAAGGTTTGGGGGTTGGCTGCGATATGTTTGAAACAGAGGCAATGAGAGTTAGGGTGCAATATTTGGAAATAATACAGGTGAAGGAAATGATAGGTTTTGTCCTCTGTTTAAGGATTTCCTGTAGATGGCAGGCATGTCCCAGGCAGGTTTAAGAGGAGTTTTAAAGATGAGATTGTTTGACTTTGACAGGTAAACTAGACGTAGCATTGCCTGACAGAGCTAAGAAGGCAGAGATAATTGAGATAGTAGCATAGCATTTGGATTTAGGAGAAATACAAGAGAGACTAGGGGTGCCGGGTAGTGAAATGTTGGAATTAGGAGATTAAAACAGTTTGAGCATGAGGAGGGGATGAAGAAATTAGAGTTGGCAGGGAAAGATGCAAAAAGGGAAATGGAGTTATAAAGGAAAGAAATGGGAATGAGAACTAGAATTAGAATTACAAGGGGAAAGAGAAGGAAAAAACATCAATATAACCTTAAACTAATGCCAAGGAAACAGAAATGCTGAGGTAGGCCTTAGTGAGGAGAATCAATGTGAAGAAACAAAATCAGAAACTGTTGAAAAAACTCAGCAGGTCTGGCAGCATCTGTAGAGAGAAAACAAAGTTAACATTTCAGGTCCAGTGACCCTTCTTCAGAAGAGTCTGCCAGATCTGTTGATTTTTTTCTAGCAATTTCTGATTTTGTTTCTGATTTTCAGCACCTGCATTTCTTTGCTATTTTGCTTAGTTCATAATTTGAAGAGTAGTTTTATTCATTCCTATTCATTGCAGTTTAACTACAACTAAGAGACTGGATATAGATACTGGTATGAGTTCAGAGGAAGTACTTGGGTAAGAGAGAAATGAAAGGCTTATGTCTAAAGGGAAGATAACCCCCTTTTTCTTCAAATGTTGAATCCAGGCCCATAAGTGTACTAAGAGATACTAAGGCTACTCAAGCTGTTTTGATGGAGAAGGATTTAATGTTCCCACTGGAAAGTTTAATGAAAGCCAAAATGTTGGTAATTGAGATAGGTGGAGAGTTTATCCCAGTTCTATTATATAAAGTCTGATTGGGGTGTGACTTGTTGTCTGGATTAGTGATAGTTGAGAAATTACTTGTGGTTGGAATTGATTTGCTTTAGGGAGTTATTTAGCAGGAGTGAAAGTTACAGCTTTACCTATAATTATGCAAAGTCCAGTTGAGGCTAAAGAGACAGAACAGTTGCAAGTACAGATCCTGGATATTTTTCCATCATGTGTGGTGCAATGGTTAAATTCATCTAAAAGAATAATCTCTCTATGTCTATCATACATGGTTTCAGCTGTTAATGCTAGTATGTGCTTATGAAAATTGCTTAACCCATTAATTTTGATGAGTTCTTTTATCACAAGTGAAAGTGAGTGGGCAGGATGGAAACATTTGAGATCTCTTTTGCTCCTGTGCCAGATTTAGAGAACTTGAGACAATCCATGGATTTCTTTTCCCTTCAAGTTAAAGTATAAGAACTTCTTGAAATCTGATCTGGTTCTGAACAGAAAGACTGCAATATACACTATAATGCCAGAAAAATATATTTCACTAGCCCAGCATTATCATTTCTCATTTTGATGAAAATTGCAAGAGCATAATAATGTGCATTTTGTATTGAGTTTTATTTCTTGTATCTGCGCTTATTGTAAACAAGATCAAGGATTCTACCTCAACACTAAGGCAATACAACTAGAAGTCAGAGCAACACGAGTCTTCTGAGTAACTACACCTTCAGTAACTGAAGAATACTCATGCCTACACAAGTCGAAGATTTCACAAGCATTCATCTTACATGAGAAAATTTGAAAGCAGAGGTTTAGTTGAAATATAGAATTCTAAGAGGAATTAAACTGAGTAAATTTATACAAAAAGTAACGCTGTTAACAGACCACATTGACTTAGTTAAATGTCAACTGAGATTATATTTACCTCAAAAAGATTGCGCATCAGAATTTTATATCACCATCCACATTCTTCGTGTTAATTCAATCTCATATTCCATTTCTTCTTATAATAATTTAACATTTTGGGCAGTACAGTGACTCAGTGGTTAGCGCTGCTGCCTCACAGTGCCAGGGACCTGAGTTCGATTCCAGCCTCAGGTGACTGTCTATGTGGAGTTTGCACATTCTCCCTGTGTCTGCGTGGGTTTCCTCTGTATGCTCCAGTTTCCTCGCACAGTCCAGGGATGTGCAGGTTAGGTGGATTGGTCATGCTAAATTGCCCATAGTTTCCAGGTATCCACAGGCTAGGTGGACTAGCCATGGGAAATGCAGGGTTATAGGGATAAGGTGCAGGAATGGGTCTTCGGAGGCTCAATGTGCACTCGATGGGCCAAAGGGCCTGCTTCCATACTCTAGGAATTCTCTGATTCCATGATGTCATATACTTGTGTAAAACATTCTATAACATCCTCTGATATGCCATCTACTCTTTAATACTCTCTGTTAATCACATTCCTCTGCATAATATTCTGGTGCATAATTTGTGCTCTACAACACTCTGTCTGATGTATCAATGTCAGCTGAAACCAACAGCTCTTCAGTTTAATTAAACAGGTGCTCTCTGGCATTCCCATGCAACACCAGCCACAATACTGTACTCTTAACATATCGTGAGTGAGAATAGAAAATACAAAATAGAAAAAATATTTGTAGCTAACATCACTGTAATGGAATCGGTTATTGAAATCAAACAGTTTGCTCTTATAAATGACAAAATAGCTCTTAGCAAGAAATCTCTGAATGCATTGAGATCATCATGAAGTAAAGACTGCTAGGCAGCTGCCCATAACTATTTATTACAACTTTTCCAGAATATACCAGATGTCCTTCAATACAAGGAATGCTAAGAAGACATACAAAGAGTCAAAAAGGCAACAGATGTAGCATGAAAGAAAAAGGTTCTATTGAAAACAAAGGCGGGGATGTCATCAGTAGTAAACAATTCGGGTGATGACTGAAACATTTACTAGTACCCTTGGGAGAACACTGTCTTCTCTGAAGCTCCAAAATACAATTGAAATCTTGCCAGATGTGGCAGAGTAGGATATTGAAGCTACAGTGGAACAGTTTACCAGAGCCAATGATTCAATTATTTGGTTAAAGCCCCAATTAATGATGTGATATATGGGAACTCATCAAACGTGGCAAACTGGAATTCGAAAGATTTGTTTACAGTTCTCTGACCTGGTTTGAAGGAAATGCATGATGCAAAGATGATGTATAAAAACAAGGGTGACAACACCCTTTGGGGCGGCACAGTGGCTCAGTGGTTAGCACTGCTGCCTCACAGCACCAGGGTCCCAGGTTCGATTCCAGCCTTGGGTGACATGTCAGTGTGGGGTTTGCACATTCTCCGTGTCTGCGTGGGTTTCCTCTGGGTGCTCCGGTATCCTCCCACAGTCCAAAGATGTGCAGGTCAGGTGAATTGGCCATGGTAAATTGCCTGTCGTCTTATGTGCATTAGTCAGAGGGAAATGGGTCTGGGGGGTTACTCTTCGGAGGGTCAGTGTGGACTGAAGGGCTTATTTCCACACTATAGGGAATCTAATCTAATCTTCAAACAGCAATTGTAAAAATGGTTAAATAATTTCCCTGTCAAGTATTGTGGGAAAACTATTTGCCCACGTTGGTCTTGACAGATTGTAGATCCTGGCTGAATGCATTTATCCCAGATCGCAGTGTGGGTTCAGATTTGGAATATCTACAATGACATGATCTCCTAGGCTTGGTGGCTGCAAGAGAAATACTGGGAACAAAGGAATCCACACTGCATTGTCTCATCAATCATCCCAAGGTATTTGATTATGTGATCAGCAGGCAGCTAGAAAATATTGGCTGCTTGCCAAAGTTGCTCACTATGATCCCCTCTTTCAATGACAACATGACGGTTAAGGACACGTGGTGGGGGATCTCCGGAACCTGTAAAGATCCACACCGGGGTCAAACAGCATTGTTTTCTGGCACTAGCACACTTTGGCATATTCTTCTTTTTGCTGCTGTCATATTCCTACAGATCATCTCCAAAGGGTGTGTATTTATGTGTCAGTCCTGGTGGAAAGGTGTTTAGCTTTTGTGATTCAAAACAATGGTGCACTGAATCTTCCCGTGAAATTGCTCACTAGTGTCAATGCTGCACTAATATTCCATCCCAAACATATTTGAAAACAAACTCTATTATTGCCTGTAAAGAGTTTGGTTTGACCATCAACAACAGAAAGACAAAGCCAATGGTCCAAGGTCTGCCACAATGTCATCTATCAGTATCAACAATGAGGGCCATTGATAGCCTCACATCTCTACACTCCACAACCACCAGAAATGTGTGACTTAATCTTTACTTTACATAATCAACTCACACTTTGCAAAAGCTGCAATTATTACGCCCAAACTGAACAAGAGAGTATAAAACAATTGCAGTCTGACCAGGAGTACCAAACTACAAGCCTACCAAGTGTGCATCCTCAGTGCATTTCTCTACAGTGGAGGACAACATATGCTGTGTAGGAGAAAAGGCTGAAAAGCTTAGTTTCTACCTTTATTGTCTCAGACATATCCTTGGCTTCTTTTTCCAGGACAAAGTCAGTAACTCAGCGGTCCTGAAGTGTGCAAATTCCATCAGCATACACTCAATGTGAAGCCTACGACATGTGGACTGGCTCAGACCAGATGGGTGGCAGTCAGGATGATGGATCAGAGCCCTTAAGAGGTACGGACATTCTTAAACTTTTAATTCCAAAATGTGTTTTCTTAAATTAAGATCAGTACAGACTGTGGACATATATTCAGTACTTTCTGGCCAAGTCCTGTAGAGAAGCCATGGAATGTAACACCTTTACAGTGTCAGGGAAATATCAAACAGAGAGTGTTGTACCAAGAAGAGAAGCCAGCCTGATTAACTTCCTCCTTTCAGCAGGAAACCACCCATTGCAGACATTTTTGGCTCTTAATCTTACATTAAAAAAATGCTAAAAGTGACAGCCACCCTGCTCTGTGCATACGAGTAGGAGAAGTCGTGCATTTGTACTGACCTCCATTTGAACAAAGTGTGCTGGGAAAGTCACAGTCAAAGAACCATCCACTAGTTATCTGAGTATTGCAGGTAAAAGGATTCTCTCACTCCACATACTCAAAGCCAAGTGGCCAGCAGGTCGGTAAGAAGGAAATGAGATAAAAGGATTTCAAACAACACTCCATGGTCTGCTTTCCATGAAGGTGACCCAAGCAAACTGATCCCATACATCTCCTAATCTTTAACTTCTTTGGGACTCATTTCTTATTTGAAATCTGTGATGCATTAATATTTCTTTTTGCATTTTGTAACTGATGAACTCCCTGCATTTGGGAGGCTGAGGGGTTGATAGAGAGGAGTTATAGGGAAGTAGTCACACCTAAGTAAAAGCATAAAGGTAACTGGGTGACCATCAGGAGAGGGAAAGGGAATAGGCAGACAGTGCAGGGATCCCCTGTGGCCGTTCCCCTCAGTAATAAGTATAACAGCTTTGGATACTGTTGAGGGGGGGGCAACCTGCCAGGAGAAAGCCTCAGCAGTCTCTGGCACTGAGCCTGACTCTGTGGCTCAGAAGGAAAGGTGAGAGAATAGGATAGTGATAGAAACAGACAGGAGATTCTGTGTTCATGAAAGAGACTCCTGGGACCTCCTTTCCCATCCCCCAACTCCTTTCCCAGCCTCTCCTGCTCCCTTCCACTCCTCCCTGCCACTAACTGGATTCATTCCTCCCATTGACCAACCAGGTCGTACCCTCTACCTGTCTAACCCTCCCCACTTCACCACCCTTCCCCCGCCACCCCCTTTATCTGCAGCTCCCCCCACACCCACCCCCAGGCCTGAAGAAGGGTTACACCTGAAATGTTGACTCCTCCACCTCCTGATGCTGCCTGGCTTGCTGTGCTCTTCCAGCATCTTGCCTGTCTACTCCCAGGTGCCAGATGTCGCAGTTCGATCCACAGGATTAATAAGGGTGAGGGCGAGCAGCCAGAAGTTATGGTACACATCAGTACCAATGACAAAGCTAGGGAAAGCGATGAGGACCTGAAAAGTAAATATAGGGAGTTAAGTTGGAAGCTAGAAGGCAGGACGAGTAGAGTAGTAATCTCAGGATTGCTACCAGTTGCACAGGCTAACGAGGCTAGGAACAGAGAGCAAGCTGGTGTAGGAGAGAAGGTGGGGCCTGGACAAGGAGGATGGGTTGCACCTGAACTGGAGTGGCACCAATATCCTGAGCGGGAGGTTTGCTAGAGCACCTCAGGAGGATTTAAAGTAATTTGGCAGGGGGTTGGGAACCAGAGCTATGGATCAGAGGATGGGTAGCTGGTGAACAGGCAGGTACAGTGTGCAGAGAGTCTGTGAGGAAGGGTAGCCAGTTGATAGGACAAAGGTACAGTCAATGTGATGGGTTGATGTGTCTATTTTAGCGCACGAATTGTCAGAAGTAAGGGTGATGATCTTAGAGCATGGATCAGTACTTGGAACTACGATGTTGTGGTCATTATGGAGACTTGGATATCACAGGAGCAGGAATGGTTGTTGGATGTTCCAGGGTTTAGATGTTTCAAAAGTAATAGGGAGGGAGGTAAAAGAGATGGGAAGAGTGGTATTGCTAATCAGGGATAGTATCACAGTTGCAGAAAGGGAGGTTGTTGAGGAGAGTTTGTCAACAGCATCAGTATGGGTGGAAGTCAGGAACAGGAAAGGAGCAGTCACTTTATTGGGAATTTTCTATAGACCCCCCAATAGCAACAGAGACGGAGGAGCAGATTGGAAGGCAGGTTTTGGAAAGGTGCAGAAGTAACAGGGTTGTTGTCACGGATGACTTCAACTTTCCTAATATTGATTGGAACCTCCTTAGTGCAAATAGTTTGGATGGAGCAGATTTTGTCAGGTGTGTCCAGGAAGGATTCCTGACTCAATATGTAGGTAGGCCGACCAGAGGGGAGGCCATATTGGATTTGGTGTTTGGCAACAAACCTGGTCAGGTTCAGATCTCTCGGTGGGAGAGCATTTCAGTGATAACAATCACAACTCTCTGACCTTTACTATAGTTATGGAGAGGGATAGGAGCAGAGAGTATGGGAAGGTATTTAATTGGTGGGGGGGGGAATTACAATGCTATTAGGCAGGAACTGTGGAGCATAAATTGGGAGCAGATATTCTCAGAAATGTGGAGGTTGTTTCGTTAACACTTGCTCCCAGTGCTGACAGGTTTGTCCCACTGAGGCAAGGGAGGGATGGTATGGCGAAGGAACCTTGGATGACAAGAGATGTGGAACATCCAGTCAAGAGGAAGAAGGAAGCTTACTTAAGGTTGAGGAAGAAGGATCAGACAGGATCCTATAGGGTTACCAAGATAGCCAGGAAGGAACTGAAGAATGGACTTAGGAGAGCTAGAAGGAGGCATGGTGGGTAGGATTAAGGAAAATCCCAAGGTGTTCTACATTTATATGAGGAAAAGAGAATGGCCAGAGGGAGGTTAGGGCCAATTAGGGATAGTAGAGGGAACTTGAACCTGGAGTTGGGGGAGGTAGGGGAGGTCCTTAATGAATACTTTGCTTCAGTATTCACTAGTAAGATGGAGCTTGTCATTTGTGAGGACAGCGTGAAGCAGGCTGATACACTCAAAGAGGTTGATGATAAGAAGGAGGATGTGCCGGAAATTTTGAAAAACATGAGGATAGATAAGTCCCCTGGGCCAGACTGGATATACCCAAAGGTACCACAGAAACCGAGGGAAAGGATTGATGCGCCTTTGGTCATGATTGTTAGCATCCTCATTGTCCACTGGAGTAGTACCAGATGACTGGAGGGTGGAAAACATTGTTCCCTTGTTCAAGAAAAGAAATAGGAATAACCCTTGGAATTACAGACCAGTCTCACATTAGTGGTGGGCAAATTGTTGGAGAGGATTTGGAGAGACAGGATTTATGATTATATGGGAAGGCATAGCTTGATTAGAGATAGTCAGCATGGCTTTGTGAGGGGCAGGACATACCTTGAAAGCCTTATTGAACTCTTTGAGGATGTGACAAAATGCAATAATGAAGGTAGAGCAGTGATTGAGGTGTATATGGATTATAGCAAGGTGTTTGATAAGGTTCCCCACGGTAGGCTCATTCAGAAAGTAAGGATGCATGGGATGCAGGGAAAGATTGCTATCTGGATACAGAATTGGCTAGCCCATAGAAGGCAGAGGATGGTGGTAGATAGCAAGTATTCAGCCTGGAGCTCAGTGACCAGTGGTGCTCTGCAAGGATCTCTTCTGGGACCTCTGCTCCTCCTGGTTTTTATAAATGACTTGAATGAGGAAGTGGAAGGCTACATTAGTAAGTTTGCTGATGACACAAAAATTGGTGGAATTGTGGATAGTGTGGAGGGCTGTTGTAGGTTGCAATGGCACATTGACAGGATGCAGAGCTGGGCTGAGAAGTGGCAGATGAAGTTCAACCTGGAAAAGTATGAAGTGATTCATTTTGGAAAGTCAAATTTGAGTGCAGATTACAGGGTTAAAGGAAGGATTGTGGCAGTGTGGGGGAACAGAGGGATGTTGGGGTCCATGTCCATAGATCCCTCAAAGTTGCCACCCAAGTTGAAAGGATTATTCGGAAGGCATTTAGGGTGTTGGCATTCATTAGCAGGGGATTGAGTTTAAGAACCACGAGGTTATGCTGCAGCTCTATAAAACCCTGGTTAGACCACACTTGGAATATTGTGTTCAGTTCTGGTCGCCTCATTTTAGGAAGGATGTGGAAGCTTTAGAGAGGGTTCAGAGGAGATTTACCAGGATGCTGCCCAGACTGGAGGGCATGCATCATGAAGAAAGGTTGAGGGAGCTAGGGCTTTTCTCAATGGAGCGAAAAAGGATGAGAAGTAACTTGATAGAGGTGTGCAAGATGATACGAGGAATGAATAGAGTGGATAGCCAGAGACTTTTTCCCATGGCAGAAATGGCTGTCATGAAGGGGGATAATTTTAAAGTGATTAGAGGAATGTTTAGGGGAGATGTCAGAGGTACGTACTTTATACAGAGAGTGGTGAGTGTGTGGAATGCACTGCCAGCAGTGGTAGTAGAGACATTAGGTACATTTAAGCGACTCTTGGCTAGGCACACGGAAGATAATACAATGAAGGGTATTTAGGTTAGTTTGATCTTAAAGTAGGATAAAGGTCAGCACAACATTGAGGGCCAAAGGGCCTGTACTGTGCTGTACTGTTCAACGTTCTATGTTCAACATACTGTGTTAAATCGATGAAGCCTGGATAAACTGAATTCTCTTAAAACGTAAATTCATTTGTTGTGGGAGAAAGGCACCAAGAAAGGTTGAATCCTTTTTCAACTAAACCTTGTTATGACCAATGGATGGGGTGGGTGAATAAAGAAAAGGAGTCAGTTCATCCTGTCTTACCCAGAAGCTTAATGATTTGGAATATCCGTTTGTATCTGTAATAGCTTCCGGAATCTCGCACAGGATCTGGTGGGAAGAAGCTGAACACCTTTTTTTATGGTGAACTAGCCACTTGTCAGACCTTCTGAGTATCCTTACCTCTGCTACATGGAGATGTGTAGGCATGATATGAAAATGGTGGACATTGACAGCAACAATTGAGAGACAGAGCAATGACTTTTGGAGGCTGACTGTAATGAAGGGCCTTGGCAAAGGGGAGCAAAAACAAGAATGTGTGCCCCTGGGCTAACTAGCTCAGTGTTAATGAGGGCTTTCAATCTCAATTATCAAAGGACGTCTACCTTTCTTATCAAACATAGCCTGAACATTATCTAGCACAGGCGTAAATGCTGCAATACACTTACATATGGAAATAACAAGCAGATAAATCATGCAATCAGTACCATAATCACATACAAATAAAACAGTCTGGAAATACTCAAGCAGTCTGGCTGCATCTGAGGAGAGGGACCGTGTTAACATTTCTGGAGCACAAGTCTTCAATACTATTGCTGGAATATTGTCACAACCCATAGCTTTTACAGTATTGAGTGCCTTCAGCTAGCCAAGAAGAAAGGACAGAGAGAACAGAAGCCAGTGAGCCCAATCTCCTTCTCAGTTCACTGTCTTCCTCTGTTGCAAGTGTGTCAGAAACATGGCACTCAGCCACAAACATCATCAACAAGCACATCGACCTTGACCCAATATTCCAGCCACGACAACGAAAAGCTGGAACCAGCAACCGGAAGCAGCAGAAACAGAACCAAATAAATTCCCCAAGACACAGTACACAGGAGGCTCCAAAGCACTGAAGATGTCACCTAGACAGGGGACGAAATGTTTGCAAATCAATTTCCCAGCTTGGCAAACTTAGCCACAACTACAACAACTGACGCCCGAGCTACAAATCTTTACACAAGCCTTGAGCAGCCACTGGCTTGCTAAAATGAAGCTCCGAAGCCAACAAAGAGTTGACCAACATGGTGCAATACTATTGTGACTTGAAACAGGTGGCTGCTAGCAATACCATTTTGTCATACATCACAGCATTTTAATTTATTTAAGGGCACCCATTTACAATATGTTAAAATTGGGTCGACTGATGCACATCCTTTTCTACAACTATCGCTGGTATGAGAAATGCCAAAAGCTTCCTCATAAGCCTATCACAGTAACCCCTTATATAAAACAGCATTTACTATGACAGTTCCTCTCTAGTGCTATCTTAATCATGTCTCTTTCTTTCTTATACAATTATTTTGCCACATTTCCCTTTTCCATGATTTCTTTCTATTGACTTAAAGACAGTCTCGTAGGAAAGCTCAAGTGTAGAATTTGCAAAGCAATAGGAATTCCAGTGTGAACATGCAGTCACCATTGGATATTTTCCCTCTGCTGTCTGGATCACTCTTTGTCGGCGGGTGAGTAGAGCTATTTGGCAGCAACTGGATATATTTGCAGTGAAGCATGGTGATTCTTCACCAAAAACTGAATAATAGCTAGATGTAAAACTGACTTATATTCTCTGTAAAACAAAGGATATTTATTTATTTTTTAACAAAATAACATAGCAGATTTAAACGCTCAATATCACAATTAATTGTTAGCAGCAGACAGAACAATGTTTGAAACTGAAAACAAAATCAGTCAGGAGCCAAAAGCAATTTTCTGGATATACTCAGGTTTTTAAAAATCAGTATTCAACTGTAGCCCAATTTATAAAGAAAGAATTACACAAAGCATTAGGCTGTTAATATGAACATTCTTGACAGAATCATGTGTTCAAATATGTTTCGCAATAATTACTAATAAATTACTCCCCATCCTTGAGATCTTCTTGATAAAGAAATGCCTAATGCCAGGTGTTTGTTTTCTAGATAAAAGGTGTTTCATTTGGAAAAAGGAATGTCCTGACAAACTGTGAGGGTCAAATGATCCCTTGGAAAAACAAACACATACTTCAGTTACCCCTTGTTTTACTCTTACGGCAAAACGATTCCGTAAATGGCAAAGGAATGTTGAAGCCGTGCTTTCAATAGAAAGTGAGATGGTATCAGTGAAAGCAACATGGAAAATGTTTTGTGCATGTGTGCCTCTGTGCTAAATAGCTCAGTGCTAATGAGGGCTTTCAATCTCAATTATCAAAAGGCCGTCTACTCTTCTTGTCAAAAATCCCCTGAAAATTACCTGGTACCCACGAAAATATTGCAACACACTTACACATGGAAATAACAAGCAGACAAATAGTGAACTCAGTACCATAATCACATACAAACCAAACAGTCTGGAAATGCTCAAGCAGTCTGGCTGCATCTGGGGAGAGGGACACAGTATTAACATTTCAGGTTGACGATCTTGATCAGAATTTTTTTTAAAATTCATTGTGGGATCCTTAAATGCGATAGAGTCATAGAGTCATGCAGCGCAGAAACAGATCTTTCAGTCCAACTCTTCCATGCCAACCAAATTTCCCAAACAAAAACTAGTCCCACTTGGCCCAATCCCTCTACACCTTCCCTATTCATGTACTTATCCAAATGTTTCTGACATGTTGTAACTGTTCCTGCGTCTACCACTCCCTCACACACGAATCACCCTCTGTGTGAAAAAGTTGCCCCTCAGGTCTCTTTTAAATTTGCTCCTCTCATCTTAAAAAATGCCCCCTGATTTTGAACTCACCAACCCTAAGGTACCTTTGCTATTCACCTCATTTATGGCCTTCATGATTTTATAAACCCTGATAAGGTCATCCCTCAATCTCCTACACTCCAGGGAAAAAAGACCCAGTCTATCCAGCCTCTCCTTATAAATCAAACTCTCCATTCCCAGCAGCATCCTGGGAAATCTCTTGTGAACCCTCTCCAGCTTAATAATATCCTTCCTATAACAGGACGACCAGAACTGTATACACTACTCCAGAAGTGGTCTCACCAAAGTCCTGTGTAAGCTCAATATGACATACCAATTCAATGGTCTGAGTAATGAATGACTTTTTAAACACCCTGTATAACTATGATGCAACTTGCAAATAACTATGTACCTGAACCCCTAGGTCTCTCTGTTCCACAACAGTCCCCAGGACCCTACCATTATTTGTACAAGTCCAGACATTGCTTGTTTTACCAAAATGCAATACCTCTTATTTATGCAAATTAAACACCATCTGCCATTCCTCAGCCCATTGGTCCAATTGATCCAGATTGCTTTGTAATCTTAGATATCCTTCTTCACTGTCCACTATACCACCAATTTGGTTGTCATCCACAAGCGTACTAATCAATTTCTCCTAAATTCTCATCTAAATCATTTAAAGAGGTTGGTGTGTGCTGCCTTCTAGAACCACTGAAACCCAAGTGGGTAGGTTCATCAACAATGCTGTTAGGGAGGGATTTCCAGGACTTGAATCCACTGACAATGAAGGGATGGTGATAGAATTTCATACCAGGATTTTGGGTAAAGAGGCACTTGTATGTGGTGGTGCTTTTGTGCATTTCATACTTTGTCCATCCAAGTCTATCCAGAAGTCACAGATTTAGAAGATGTTCTTGTACTGTTGGTGGGGCAATTATGTGTTTTTCAGGGCATCTTGTACTTGATGCACTCTGCTGTCACTGCACATCAGTGGTAGATGGTGTGTCAAGGAAGCAGAATGCTTTGTCTTGAATGATGCTGACCTTCTAAACTGTTGTTGGAGCTGTACTCATCCACCCAAGTGGAGGTATTCTGTTAGTTTATGGCACAAACCCTACTTATTAGCCTAAATGCTATCCAGGTCTGACTGCATGTAGACTCGGGTTACTTTGGTGTCTGAAAATGTCTAAATGTTACTGATTGTAATGAAATAATCATCAAACATCCAGATTCTGACTTTATGATGGAAGGAAGGCCTTGATGAAGTAGCTGAAGACAATGGCCTGAGGACATTATCCTGAGGACCTCCTGCAGTGATGTCCCAGAGTTGAGATGATTGATGTCCAACAACCACAACAATCTTCCTTTGTACTGAGTATAATCCTAAATAATGGAGAATTCCCAATTCCCATTGGTTCCAGTTTTACTAGAGCTCCTTGACTCCACTCCATCAAATGTGGCCTTAATGTCAAGGGCGGTCACCCTCACCCTCTGCAGTTCAGCTCTTTTGTCCAAGTTCTTTTGGAACAAGGCTGTAATGAAGTCAGGAGTGGAGGGGCCAGGCAAAATCCAATCTGAGTGTCAATGAGCAGGTTATTGCTGAGCAAGTGACACTTGATAGCACTGTCAACGATCCCTGTCACCACTTTATTACTGAAGGGGAGTAGACGAATGGTGAGGTAATTAACCAGGACGGATTTGTTCTCCTTTTTGTAGATAAGGCATGCCTTGGCAATTTATCACATTACTAGTTTGATACTAGCGTTATATCTGTACTGGAACACTGATAGTTTTGGAGCACAGGTCATCAGTACTATTGCTGGAATGTTGTCACAAACCTTGGCTTTTGCAATATTCAGTGCCTTCAGCCATTACTTAGAGCAAATCAAATTGGTTAAAGACTGGCACCTGTGATGTTGGGAACTCAGAAGAAGATTGGGATGGATCAAGCATTTGCTACTTCTAGCTGAAGATGAATACAGATGCTTCAGCCTTGTCTTTTTGCACTGAGAAGCTAGGCTTCCCCATCATTGAGGATTGGGATATTTGTGGAGCCTCCAATCCTTGTTGGTTGTTTAACTGTCCACCCCTCACAGCTGGATGCAGCTAAACCTCAGAGCTTAGAGCTGATGTGCCTCCTACTTGCTGCTTATGGCATTTTGCATGTTACAGCTTCACTAGGTTGAATCCACATTTTTAGGACTGCCTGGTACTGTTCCTGACATGATCTCCTGCACTCTCCATTGAACTGGGGTTGATCCCCTGGATTGATGCTAGAGTGGGGGATATGCTGGTCTCTGAAGTTGCAGGTTGTGGCTGAATACAGTTGTTTTGATGATGGCCCACAACACCTCATTCAAGCCACGTTTTGAGGTACTAGATCTTTTCAAAGTCCATCCCATTTAGCAAAACATGATGCCACATAAGATGATGAAAGGTTTTGTTATGATCAGACCCTGGGTGATATTCCACAAGTTATTATGGTTCCAGATAAGATTCCCAAAATTAATGGGAACCTGAATGAGAAGGGATAAATTGGCTCTCCTTCTTTATTGGTCACAACAAAAGTTAATTTATAAAGTGTTTACTTGTTTAGAGAAATCATTTTCCTATACCAAATTAACATATTTTAAATGAAGACAATTTAACCAGGTTTCCTTGAGTTAACAAAATAATGAGTCCTTTTTCGTCACTAAATGCAAAGTGTCATAGTGCAACACACACATGGATTAGAAATGAGAAAGGAGTTTAAAAAAAGGTTCAGTCTCTTGGTCATTCGTGAAGAATGGGTAGTGAAATATTAATAGTTGAACAGTCAATATTGGGGATTCTTAACTTTGCAGTTAATTTGTAGTTAATGGAAATCCTTTCGTCCATATTCATTATGGCAGTTGGCAGGCAGTCCTCAGAGCAAGAGAGTCCTCCGACGCTGTGCAGTCCACCCAGATCACGGTGCACCTCCCTCTTTCCTGATCTATTGCCAGTCAGATAAGAATCTGCCTTTCTGTTTTTGCTCCCAAAGTGGATATCCTCACATTTATCCACATTATACTTCATCTACAATGTAATTGCCCATTTACTTAACTTGTTCCAAATCACAATGAGGTGTCTCTGCATCCTCCTCACAGCTCACCCTTCAACCCAGCTCTGTTGTCTGGAAACTTGGAAAAAACTATATTTATTTAGCTCTAAATCATTAGTATATATTGTGAATAGCAGGGGTCAGGGCATTGATCCTTGTGGTACCCCACTATGCATTGCCTGCTATTTAGAAAAGACCCCTTTATTCCTGCTCTGTTTTTGTCTGCTAACAAGTTCTATATTATTCCCAATCACATGTGCTTTAATTTTACATATTAAACTCATAAGTGGGACCTTATCAAAAGCCTTCTGAAAGTCCAGGTAAACCACAACCACTGGCTCCCCCTTATCAATTCTACTAATTAGATCCTCAAAAACGTGCAGTAGTTTTGTCAAATATAATTTACTTTTCATAAATCCATGTGGACTCTCACTGATCCTGACACTGTTTTCTAAATGCTGTACTATTACATTTTTTATAAGGACTCTAGCATTTTCCCCACTACTTATGTCACCCTGACTGCTCTATAATTCAGTGTTTTCTCTCTACCTCTTTTTTTGAAACAGTGGGATTGAAGTAACTAGCCTGAAATCCATAGGAACAGTCTGAGAGGCTATGGAATCTTGAAAGATGATACCAATACATCCATTATTTCTATGGCCACTTCTTTAAGTACTCTGGGATAGAGATTATCAGGCCTTCTATCATTGTAATTTCCTTCCTTTAGATTCAGGACCCTGGTCTTAGAATCAACTATGCAACTGTTAATGAAGAATGCTATCATATGATGGTCACTCTTCCTCAAGGGGCCTAGATTGCTAATTATTCCTTTCTCATAGCACAGTAACATGTCTAGGATGGCCTGTTCTCTACTTGGTTCCTCCATGTATTGAGCCAAATAAACTATTCCATACATACTCCAGGAATCCCTCCTCTGTGATATTGTTACTGTTTGATTTGCCCAATATATATGCAGATTGAAGTTGTCCATAATTACAGCCATACTTTAATTACTTGTGTTTTTGAGACCATCCGATCAGCTGCCCCTTCCCTGCCTCCCACTATCTCATCCTCTAAGTCTCTCCTTGCTCTAGCCCTGAACTTGTTTCCTTTCATAATTGTTCTCTTATCTCTCCATGCTGTCTATAAACTCATCTTCTCCATCAGATCCACTCTAAACCTATTCCCATTAAGCTGGTGACCACCCAACTTCCATTGATTTTTTGCACAACCGATACTGTTAACAACTGTCTCCTCAGTTTCAGTTGCTCCTTTCTTTAAATCTCTTCTGTCTTCAAAACACCCTTTATACCCCTTAAATCCTTGCAAACTTTCATTTGATCTGTCACTTTCCTTTCTTTTTCAAAATCATTGAATACCTTTTCACATTCCAAATTCATCTAAAGCTCTTGTGCCTTTGTCCTGAATTATCAAATGTGTTACTCCTGCTTACTTTAAAACCAGCAACACAGAAAAGATTTATCCCGTGCAGTGATCTGTCAAAATTCGAGTGGCTAAGAACTATTTAAAGTAAAAATTAACAACTTTATTTCTTATAGTATAACAGAGAATAATTAACTGACCACTGTTTACAACTTCTTTCTCTAACCTATCTTTTACCTTCCTGTCTATAAAACTAGCCCGATAAAACTCCCAAATAAGATTTACAAAACAACATTTCATATCTCAAAGCCAGGCAACTTCAGGTTCTGGTCTTCGGATCTTCCTGTGTCTTCTTTTCTCCTTGTTAGGAATTTCTGTGTCACAGATTACTGATCAAAAAGGTATTTTTTAGGAGAGTTTTTTTCAAGCAGTCTGACATCATGTTAGGCTTGCAGTTCTCCTCTCAACTGTTCAATTTCCCCCCAGTCTAATACCCCAGAGCATTGGATTGTGTCATTGGCTTTTAATATTATCAACATACACAATTCAAACTTGATTAGAGATTGGTATTTTTGATCGGGGTATAATTTAAACTAATTTACCGAACTTGAATTTGTTTTTGTCTCCAGGCAATGAACTACTCGAGCTGTTCAACCCACTGTTACATACATTACTGTACATACATTGCCTTATTGAGAACACTTGGTGCTGTATTCAGTAGTTCTGCTGCTTTTAATTCTCTTAAAGGTACACCCACATCTTCATAACAAAGCTACTAATCCTTCCTCACCCATTACTCACTACCAATTACTCAACATCTTAATTTTAAGATTCTCTTCCCTGTTTTCAAATTCTTCCATGTTCTAGCTCCTCCATTACCCCATAATCTCTTTTGACAATCCTCTGAGATATCTGCAGACTCTAATTTTGGCCTGGAGAAAGTGAGGCCTGCAGATGCTGGAGAGCAGAGTTGAAAAGTGTGGTGCTGGAAAAGCACAGCAGGTCAGGCAGCATCTGTGAAGCAGGAGAATCGACGTTTCAGGCATAAGCCCTACATCCTGTAAAAACACTGTCCCTTACTCCCAATTCCTCTACCTGTACTGCATCTGCTCCCAGGAGGAGCAATTCAACTCCAGAACATCCCAGCACCAAACTTTGGGGACAACACATCATCCTTTGCCATTTCAACCACCTACAGTCAGACCCCCACCATCAGGGATATACTTCCCTCCCCACCCCTATCTGCAGAGACCATTCCCTCCATGACTCCCTTGTTAGGTCCATGCCCCCCACCAATCTACCCTCCACTCCTGGCACCTTCCCTTGCCACTACAAGAGGTGTAAAATCTGCGTCCACATCTCCACCCTTGCCTCCACCCAAAGCCCGAAAGGATCCTTCCACATCCGGCAGAGATTTACCTGTATTCCACACACATCATCTGCTATGTCTATTGCTCACAATGTGGTCTCCTCTATATTGGGGAGACAGGACACCAACTCACGGAATGTTTCAGAGAACATCTCTGGAATACATGCACCAAATAACCCCAGTACCCTGTGGCTGACCACTTCAACTCCCCATCCCACTCCGTCAAGGAGATACAAATCCTGGCCCTCCTCGACTGTTATTTCCTAGCCACCTAGTGCCTGGAAGAGGAATGCCTCATCTTCCGCCTTGGGACCCTCCAACCACGTGGCATCAATGTTGATTTTGCCAGTTTCCTCATCTCCCCTTCCCCACCTCATCCTAGATCCAACTCTTCGTAATATAAAACAAAGAACTGTGGATGCTGGAGATCTGAAACAAATAAAAGCAGAAGTTGCTGTGGAAACTCCACAGACCTGGCAGTGTCTGTGAGGAGAAAACAGTTCACATTGAGTCCTCTGACCTTTCTTTAGAGCCTCTAAGTTTTAGTCTAATTGTATTTGTATTTCCATGTGCTAGTTTGTACTTGCTGAATTTTTGTGGGCCTATAGATTTAAACAGAGTTGTTCAAACTCTGTTACCTTATTGGTGGCTAAATCCTAACATATAATATCAAGCTCTGTTAGTATCAATCACTTGACATTAAGACAAATAAGTGGATTCAAACTTGAAATGTGACGCCTTAGGCTTGATGAGAAATGCTGTATGAACAAAAGGTAGATGTTCCTTCAACATCCATCACCTTAATGATGATAAAATAGTACCAAAAATAACACATTGAAAAAATGCTGAAACCTTCAAAAATGTTATGTTTTAAACTGACTCGTGTCTTTTAATTGGTTATAAATACGGAGTATGCAGAAAATCTGGTAGATACTCAAAGAGGTAATTCAAGAGTAATCTGAATTCAACAGAATGTAAAATGAGGTGGGGTTGAAAGTGGATAGCCAATTTAATCTAATCCAGTCAGTCTCTTGTTTGGCTGATTTAATTAAAACGATTCCCCAAGTGTTGGATTATTGCCTGTGGTAACATAATGCAACTAGTAGCAGTTGGAGAGTAATATTATCCCATCCTGGAAATAGCAATGGTGGTGATTACAAGCAATAACTACTCCCTACTCTGTCGCCTAGTGCTGTGACCACTGTTAAAAAATTGGTAATGGACTGGACAATTATCCAAGATTACAAAGAGATCATGATCAATTGGGTCGATATGCTGAAGAGGACGGGTGAAGTTTAATTTGGTATTACATTCTGATAAAACAAACAGGGGCAGGACTTGTACAATTAATGATAGGGCCCTGGGTAGTGTTGTAGAATAGAGAGACCTAGGTACATTTTTTAACATTTGCGTCACAGGTAGACACAGTGATTAAGAATAAGTTTAGCACACTTGCCTTCATTGCTCAGATGTTTACGTGCAGGAGTTGAGAAGTCATGTTGAGGTTGTAAAGAATGTTGGTGAGACCACTTCTGGAGCACTGTATGCAGTTCTGGTCGCCCTGTTATAGGAAGGATATTATTAAATTGGAGGGGGTTCAGAAGAGATTTACCAGGATGTTGCTGGGAATGGAGTTATAAGAATAGGCGGGGACATTTTTCACTGGAGCGTAAGAGGTTGGGGGGGTTCTTTATGGAGGTTTATAAATCATGAATGGCATAGGTAAGGTGAATGACAAGGGACTTTTCTCTAGAATGGGAGAGTTCAAAACTAGGGGTCATATTTTAAAACTAGAGAAAGTTTTAAAAAGGACATAGGGGCATTTTTAAAAAAACACAGTGGGTGGTTTGTATGTGGAATGAACCACCAGAGGAAGTGGTGGATGTGGGTACAGTTACAATATGTAAGAGACATTTGGATAAGCACCTGAACAGGAAAGAATTGAAAAGATATGGGCCAGGAGCAGGCAGGTGGGACTAGTTTAGTTTGGGAACATGATCGCAAGGACTAGTTGGACTGAAGGTTGTGTTTCTGTGCTGTATGGCTCTATGACTGTGAATGATGAGAATTAAACTTTGACAGGTGGAGAAGTCCAGCAGAAAAACTTTTGTCAGTATTTGCAAGGGCTCCATGAATGCTTACACAGTGTCCTATAAAATAATAAAATGATAATTAAACAAAAATTTACAGACAAAAGGCCAGATTTTGTTTTGCTGAAGAGGCATGAGTTGACATGGAAATGGCGTAAGGGGGCATGGGTAAGGCCTTTTGAAAAGATTTGTGAACCCAGACAGTGGTTCACGATTCTTTAGAGGCTCAAAGACAAGGAGTCACGTGGGGATTCTGTGAGAGTCTGGTGTAATTCACAAACATTGTGAGGGGCTACAAGAGATGCCAAACTCTGGCAATGAAACCATCAAGGTTGGTAGTGTAGGCGTGCACTTGCTACCCACATCTTTGGAAATTGGAATCATCTGGAAAGGAGCAGGAATCCCTGATTCAAGTCCCATTTTCCAATCCACCCATCCCTCCAACCTTCATTTGGACACAGTCAAGAGGCATGAAAGTCTAAGCAAATATGTTTTTACTAAGTCTTGGGCGCACATAGAAACACTCTTTGCAACAGAGGACTTAATTGACGTAAATCAGTGTATGGAATCTGAGAGATTACTGAGAATGAATGCCATGAGTGTTACATACAGTGAGTTTATAGTTAATGCTACCTTATGGGCCCACCACACTGTCATAGGCACCACATTGCAAAAGTGAGATTGAGCCATCATAGCAATAAAACAGATAAAAGCAGCACATTCTCTAGACAATTAGGAATTTTGAAAATAAAGGATTTGAAATGGAACAACATGGATTGTGAATAATGGGGAAAGAACCAGCCCACAATGATTTTGTATTTATATCATTCTGATGATATAAAAAATTCCAACCATTCAAAGATGACATCAGAAAGAAATGAGTGTGAAATTAAAGGAAAAGATACTACAAAGAGACACGGAAGGCTAGGATTTTAGAATCATAGAATCCCGACAATGTGGAAACAGGCCATATGGCCTAATAAGCCCACACTGACCCTCCGAAGAGTAACCTACCCAGACCCATTCTCCAATCCTATTACTCTATATTTCCCCTTACTAATTCACCGAGCCTACACAGCCCTGAACACTATGGGAAATTTCCCATGGCCAATCCACCCTAACCTGCAAGCTTTGGGCTGTAGGAGGAAGCTGGAGCACCCGGAGGAAACCCACGCAGACACGGGGAGAATGTGCAAACTCCACACAGACAATCGCCCGAGGCTGGAATCGAACCGGGGTTCCTGGCGCTGTCCTTTCAGGTGGTCTTAAAGGAGCATAGTGAATCCAAAGATGTGCAGATTAGGTGAATTGGCCATGGTAAATTGCCCATAGTGTTCAGGGATGTGTAGGTTAGGTGCATTAGTCAGGGCTAAATGGAGAATAATGGAGAATGGAGAATGGGTCTGGGTGGATTACTCTTCAGGGGGTCGGGTGTGGACTTGTTGGGTCAAATGGCCTGTTTCCACACTGTAGGGATTCTATGATCTAAATGTTTTAGTGGCCCTCATCACCAGGAATTCACCCTCTAACCAATAAGTAACAAAATCTAAACCCTCACCTCTGAGAAATAACTGTGCCTCTTCCAGTCTCTCTCAACATTACTATGCACATGGAGTTAAAAACCTATAGTTTATAACATTCTCCCTCTCCACACGCATGCACAAGAAGAAACGTGTTCCTTCATATTCCTTGGAGGCAGAATACAACTCAAAGACAGATCAGCTCCCTCTCCTCTCTCCACTGACAAGAAAATTGATCAACTACTTCAATGGTACCCAGCGCTTCCTCATCAATATCACCGCCACCCACCCCTTTCTTTCAACCTGTCCACATAGAACATACAACATAGAACATTACAGCGCAGTACAGGCCTTTGGCCCTTGATGTTGCGCCGACCTGTGAAACCAATCTGAAGCCCATCTAACCTACACTATTCCATTCTCATCCATATGTCTATCCAATGACCTTATAAATGCCCTTAAAGTTAGCGGGTCTATCACTGTTTCTCTGAGTAAAGAAACTACCCCTGACATCTGTCCGATATCTATCTCTCCTCAATTTAAAGCTATATCCCCTCATGCTAGCTATTGCCCTCTGATGCAAAAGGCTCTCACTGTCCACCCTATCTAACCCTCTGATTAATTTTGTATGTCTCAATCAAGTCACCTCTCAACCTTCTTCTCTCTAACAAAAACAGCCTCAAGTCCCTCAGCCTTTCCTCATAAGACCGTCCCACCATACCAGGAACATTCTGGTAAATCTCTTCTGAACCCTTTCCATAGCTTCCACATCCTTCCTATAATGTGGTGAGCAGAACTGCATGCAATACTCCAAGTACGGCCGCACCAGAGTTTTGTACAGCTGCAACATGACCTCGCGGCTCTGAAATGCAATCCCTCTACCAGTAAAAGCTAACACACCGTATGCCTTCTTAACAACCCTATCAATCTGGGTGGTGACTTTCAGGGATCTGTGTACATGGACACCAAGATCTCTCTGTCATCTACACTACCAAGGATCTTACCATTAGCCCAGTACTCTGCATTCCTGTTACTCCTTCCAAAGTGATTCACCTCACACGTTTCCACATCAAACTCTATTTGCCACCTCTCAGCCCAGCTCTGCAGCTTATCTATGTCCCTCTGTAACCTACAACATCTTGCTGCACTATCCACAATGCTACTGACCTTAGTGTCATCCGCAAATTTACTGACCCATCCTTCTACGCTCTCAGTCAGGCCATTTATAAAAATGACAAACAGCAGTGGCCCCAACACCGACCCTTGTGGTACGCCACTAGTAACTGAACTCCAGGATGAACATTTCCCATCAACCACCACCCTCTGTCTTCTTTCAGCTAGCCAATTTCTGATCCAAAATGCTAAATCATCCTCAATCCCATGCTTCCATATTTTGTGCAGTAGCCTAGCCTGGGGAACCTTATCAAATGCCTTCCTGAAATCCCTTTACACCACATCAACCGCTTTACCCTCATCCACTTATTTGGTCACCTTCTCAAAGAACTGAATAACATTTGTGAGGGATGACCTACCCTTTACAAAACTGTGTTGACTATCCAAAATTAACTTATTCCTTTCTAGAAGATTATAAATCCTATCTGTTATAAACTTTTCCAACATCTTACCTGCAATCAAAGTAAGGCTCACTGATCTATAATTACCAGGGTTGTCTCTAGTTCCCTGCTTGAACAAGGGGACAACATTTGCTATCCTCCAGTCTTCTGGCATTATTCTTGTAGACAGTGATGACATAAAGATCAAAGTCAAGGTCTCAGCAATCTCGTCCCTGGCTTCCCAGAGAATCCTAGGATAAATCCTATCTAGCCCTGGGGACTTATTTATTTTTACACTCTCCAGAATTGCTAAGACCTCCCTTTGTGAACCTCAATCCCATCTAGTCTAGTAGTCTGTATCTCAGTCTTCTCCTTGACAACACTGCCTTTTTCTAGTGTGAATACCGATGAAAAATATTCATTTAGTGCTTCCCCGACCTCCTCTGACTCCATGCACAACTTCCCACTCCTATTCTTGATTGGCCCTAATCTTTCTCTAGTCATTCTTTTATTCCTGATATATCTATAGAAAGCTTTAGGGTTTTCCTTGATCCTATCCGCCAATGACTTCTCATGTCGTCATTCAAGAGCCTCTTGGCTCTTCTTAGCTCTCTCTTTAGGTCTTTCCTGGCTAACCTGTAACTCTCAAAGTGCCCTGAGCCTTCACATCTCATCCTAACATTAGCCACCTTCTTCCTCTTGACAAGAGATTCAACTTCCTTAGTAAACCATGGCTCCTGCGCTCCTCGACAACTTCCTCCCTGCCTGACCGGTACATACTTATCAAGGACACACAGTAGCTGTTCCCTGAATAAGCTCCACATTTCAATTGTGCCCACCCCTTGCAGTTTCCTTCCCCATCCTATTCATTCTAAATCTTGCCTAATTGCATCATAACTGCCTTTCCCCCAGCTCTAACTCTTGCCCTGCGTTATATACCTATCCCTTTCCATCGCTAAAGTAAACATAACCGAATTGTGGTCACTATTACCAAAGTGCTCACCTACCTCCAAATCTAACACCTGGCTGGGTTCATTACCCAGAACCAAATCCAATGTGGTAAAAGCAATGACTGCAGATGCTGGAAACCAGATTCTGGATTAGTGGTGCTGGAAAAGCACAGCAGTTCAGGCAGCATCAAGAAGCAGTAAAATCGACGTTTCGGGCAAAAGCCCTTTTACTGCTCCTCGAATACTGCCTGAACTGCTGTGCTTTTCTAGCACCACTCTAACCCAAATCCAATGTGGCCTCGCCCCTTGTTGGCCTGTCTACATACTGTGTCAGGAAACCCTCCTGCACACATTGGACAAAAATTGACCCACCTAAAGTACTTGAACTATAGTATTCCCAGTCAATCATATAAAACATATTTCACAAATGAATTTGTCTATCATATTTTCCTGTTTATTTTTAAAACCTTAATTGAAGCTTTTCTCTGAAGGCCTTAGTCTCTCCTTGTAGTTAGCTTGGTTGTCATATTTTTGTTCTGAGACTTGAGCTGAATTTGATTGTGTAGAGTGAGCACGTGCAGCTTTTTTAACTTCCTAAGATAAGATCATAAGACATAGGAGTGGGAGTAATGCCATTTAGCCCATTGAGTCCACTAATCATGGCTGATGGGCATTTCAACTCCACTTATCGGCACTCTCCCTGTAGCCCTTAATTCCTTGCCAGATCAAGAATTGTCAATCTCTGCCTTGAAGATATTTAACGTCCAGGCATCCAATGTGCTCTGTGGCAGTGCATTCCACAGGCCCACCACTCTCTGGCTGAAGAAATGTCTCCTCATTTCCATTCTAAATTGACCCCCTCTAATTCTAAGGCTGTGCCCACAGGTCCTAGTATCCCCACCTAACGGAAACAACTTTCCCAGCATCCACCCTTTCTAATCCATGCATTATCTTGTAAGTTTCTATTAGATCTCCCCTCAACCTTCTAAACTGTAATGAATACAGTCCCAGGATCCTGAGCTGTTCATGGTATGTTAGGCCTACCATTCCAGGGATCAGCCGTGTGAATCTCCACTGGACACGCTCCATACCAGTTTGTCCTTCCTGAGGTGTGGGGCCCAAACCTGGACATCGTATTCTAAATGGGGCCTAACTCGAGCTTTATAAAGTCTCAGTAGCACATCGCTGCTTTTATATTCCAACCCTCTTGAGATAACTGACAACATTACATTTGCTTTCTTAACCACAGACTAAACCTGCAAGTCAAGATGGAGAGGGACATGCAGTCAGTGGTACTGAGGGAAATACGTTCCTTTAAATTCTGATCATTACTCCTACAAAAAATGTCAAAATTATTTGAAGAAGAGGAGAATTCAAGCACGTTACTGAGGTAAACTTCATATTTTGTTGGATTAAAAAAAACAAGGTTACATGTGACAAACAGAGAGAAAAATCTATGTTCAGATTCCACACCTGTTGATAACATGTTTTGACTGGGATGGAGGACGTACAGTGCTTGAAAACAGGCGCATGTATCATAATTTGAGTTTTTTTCTAATGCAGACCACAAATGTTGTGCTTCCTGTCAATTTAAACCATTGTTGTGTGAACCCCAGCACGAAACGCACTTTTAAATGGCTGCACAAAGTTAGCAGGGGCCAAATTCATGCAAGGCTAACACCACTTAACACCAACCTACATTATTTGAAACTAGCCTGTACCTCTTTGTGACTGCTGTAGCAGGGATTTAAAGTGGTTTAGAAATGCTTGTCTGACCCATGATTGAATTAACAAATGAACTTTTGTCGTAGTTTCTCAGAAACAAGATTGGAGTTGGAGAATTGCCTCGAGAATAACTTCTCCTCCTGCCCTTGCATCATTGCCTTTATTTCCTTGGCCTCCTTCTATTTCTCTTCTGTACACTGTGACACAGTCCAAAAACACATTAGTTTACACATGCATACTCTTGATACCCAGCTATACTTCACAATTGCCTCTCTCAACACCACCACTAAATCAGATTGCTTGCAAGGTCCAATTCCTCCAATTAAATATGGTCTCTGTCCTGCTATAAACTCCAATCCATGGTTTCCAACACCATCTGTCTACCTGGCAAGTGTCTGAGGCTGATGTTGACTGTGTGCAACCTTGCTTTGTTGTACTTGACACATAGATGAACTAATGAGTTATCTATGCCATCACTTGGTCTACCTATACCATGTCTCTGATATCACTCAACACTGTCCTTTATCTTAAGCAGCCTCGTATATTCTGTCCTCTATTAACTTGAATTATGTAGTGTCTTAATTATCACCAAGCCCCCATCACTCATCATCCCAGCATTTGCAGAGTTACATTGGCTTCCAGTGAAGCAATGCTTTGATTCAAAAGGCCTCATCATTGTTTTCAAACCTCCCATGGCTTTATCCTTCCTTGGGCATGCCTCCGCCTTCTCTTCCTCCTCTGTAGGTGCACCAAAGCCAACGTAACTGCTGCATTTAGCTGGCCATGCAGTTTACACTGAGGTAAGGATCTGTGAAGAAATAACAGGAAAGAGATGTTTGCCTTCCTTTTGAGAACTCGCCCAAGTCAAGTCAACCTGTGAGCCCTTATCAGGCTGCTGCTACTTTCAGTGAAAGCTGGCTCTGTAGGCACATCACTATGGTGAGTCTGATCTTGCTTGACCCATGATTGCTTGCTCTCTTCGTCAACCAATCATGTGTGAGAAATTTGTAACCTTGAGCATATTAGTGCATTCCATGTATGTAGGATCTAGCTCACACTGAGTTAGTTAGACCAGGCAGTCTGCATCCCACAAAGCAACAATTTCAGCAAAGCAATGTCTTAGTTATCAAGGACACATACCACTGAAAAAGTGAATCCTCACCACAGCTTCTAAGAAGAAGTCTATCTCATCAGGTACATGCCTCAAGTATTTGGCCTGGTTTTGCTTAACAAGATTGCAAGTGTGAATATAGGCTGTTGTGTTAATAAGTCTTGCATTATCCTAATAAAATATAGAAGAGGTTCCTAACGATTGCAGCTGGGAAAGCTGAACCACCCGAAATGCTTTGCGAATTTAAAACTACAACTTTAACCTGATGTTGGGAATCCAAACGTTATCCTCCTTGCCCTTTTTAAACATTCCTGTCAATCCCAGAAGTTTGCCCCCAATGTCTTGTTTTATGTAATATTGCTTCAATTTAAAAGAATATCGCAGTTCAGTTCTGAAACAAGGAAATTAGTTCCTCTGTGTTTTGTAACAGGAAGATTCAAATGTTACTGTAATATCATTGAGATAAAAAAACAGAGAATAGACCATCTCACAAATGGAACAATATAATGAGGGATGGCTTCTGAAATCTCAGCAGCTGGTCTTGGAGGAACAAATGGGACTGGGACTGGGGGCATTGGCAGAGTTTTGTAAATGGGATGCAACATGGAGTATTATGGGGAAAGTGATAAAGGGCAGAAGAAAGAATAACAAAATTGCATATTGGTTGGTAGTGATGGGAATTTAGATGTTGGATCTGGGGGAATGAGGGGAAATAATTACTAGCAAAGAGAGCCACATAGGACCATAGTCTTCCAATCGCTATTTTGTCAGAGTCACCTTAACCTGCCTCATCATATGCCGCTCGCTGCTTTCCACTCAAAAAGAAGGAAAACTTAAAGTCAAGGAAAGAATTAGCAGGAGAAAAGCAAAAGAGGAGATAGAGGAGGCAGAACTAAGGAAGGAGAGACAAACAATAGTGTGAAGAGTGTGGAGATAGGTAAAAAAATTCACAGTAGATCAGCAAGTATACAAATAATTGTAAGAATTATAATTGAAAGGATTGTGACAAATGGGAACTTACTTCCCAATGTAAATGATTGTGAGTTGATGGCTTTGAAAGGATGCCATCAGGAAGACCTTGTTCATTGAGTACAGTAATAAATGCTCATTATGTTACGTTCAATGCTTTGCTGAGCCAGCTGTGTTTGTTTTCTGACATTGTTTCTATCACAAATAATCTTAGAAACAGTGATGTCAGGTTATATCTTATCAATGATCTGCTCCTGACAGCACAGCAACCAGTTATCACAAAGAACACCATAATAAAGGTTATCAGTAATGGAGCTGCCCTGTATCATTGCACTGCAACTATTAATCAAACGCCAACACCCACTTAGTGATAAAGGAATTAAGACCGAAACCCTGCCTTTGTAAACTTGAGACACCAGAGTTAAAGTCTATCAAACTGTTTCTAGGACCTTAGCAATCCTGATTATCACTGACTTTGATGTACTTGTTTACAGGGATAGTGGAACAAAAGTAAAACACAGAAGGGATTGTTTAGCTTTGAATATTATTGATGAGTCGATGTTCAGATTAGTGTAAGAGAGACAGTACACAGAGGGTTTATTGAGTAGCTTTGTCAACCTTGATAATTGTTCTGATTGCATAGGTCACTCACGCACATTAAATTTCTCTATAGAAGTGATTGTTCTACAGAACTTGAGAAAACATTATGACTGGAATAATTATAGTTGATGGGAATCTTGCAGTATGTGTGCAAAAATTGATGAATGTTGGGCTTTATATTTGCCATACAAACTCTGCATTATTCATTTGTTCAACATCACTTTTTGTTCAACATAATACAGAAGAAAAAAAGCTAATTTTAAGCATTATTGTTACTTCTATGTTCAAATATTGATCTGTAAAAAGAAAACTCATGCTGAAAGACTTACACCAGTGTTTTTGCCCCTCCAGGAATCTTTAGTGGCATAAGATTTCCCAAGCGTTTCAGAAAAGCATTATTAAACAAAACTTGTCACCAAACCTCCCAAATCAGATTGGACAACTTGTCAAAAGTTCAATCAAAGGCTAGGCTTAGGAGTGATAAACATGTGGTGAAGTTTAGGGTCAGAATTCAAGAATGTACAACTAGGAAGATGAAGATAAATTGGCATCAGTGAAATGATTAAGACCAAATGATGTTAAAATTTTACAAAATTAGCATTACAGTATTGGACATGGCTCATTGGTTAACACTGCTGCCTCACACCCACCAGGGACCCAGGTTCAATTCCAGCATCGGGTCACTCTCTGTGTGGAGTTTGCACATTCTCCCTGATTCTGCACGGATTCCCTTTGAGTGCTGCAGTTTCCTCGCACAGCACAGAAATGTGCACGTTAGGGTTGGTTGGTCATGGTGAATTGCCCCATAGTGTCCAGGGATGTGTAAACTATTGGATTAGCCATGGGGAATGAGGGGGATAGGGTATGGGGGGACAGGCGGGGGGGGGGGGGGGGGGGGGGGGGGGAGAAGCGGAGGGGAACGGGGATAGGTGGGATATTCTTCAGAGGCTCGATGTGGACTCAATGGGCCAAATGGTTTGCTTCCGCACTGTAGGGATTCTCTTAAATGACCTGATTGACAAGTGCAGCATCTCCAATTTAGGGTTTCTGAAGTCTGCCATTCCTTGAATTAAAAACTCCACCAAAGATCCCTTTATGCTTTGGGTGATAGAACATTGGAGTCACAGAATATCTGAAGAGCTGCGAACCCTCAATAGAAATCTACCAAAGGCCACATAAAAATAAATCTCATAACCTTGATGAATAATTTAAAGATATACAAAGTGTAAAGAATAGTAATGTATTTCTGGTTGTCACTACTTTGTCTTGGAAAATACAGTTTTTAAAGTTCAACTTTTGTGCTTATAAAGTAAAGGTTTTTGAAGTAGGGAATGGTACACTACATTTGGAAGACACAGAATAGGCAGATTACAGTACTGCAAAACCCCATAAAGCTCCAGCCCACTCTGATCCAGCAGCATACCTTGGCATTATTCTCAGGGAATTACAGTAGCTCATCAATGTGATAGGTTTTCATCACTCATGTCAGATAGTGTTGGAATTTCTTAAATGAAACTGCAGCAGCCTTACCAGTTTCAGAATGCATAAGTTCATTTTACAAAAGAACCTCAATACAGAGCTGTTGTCATAATAAAAACTAATGCCTTATTTTAAATCCTAGCTAGTTTTGGGTTAAATTAACGCTATATTGAGTTAAAAACCCACACTCTGTTCCAGAAAAGAGGTTGGGAACTTGGCAGGAAATGGCAGAAAATCAGGCAATGCAGATGTCATTCATCAAGAGCAGTTAATATGCTCCAAGTCAACTGCTTGAGTTGTCCAACTGAGGTCTCATAAATAGGAAGGTGGGGGCTGAAAAGTGGAGTAGAGGGCAGGATGTGTGGCTTGAGATCTCCTTGAGGGATGCTGCTTTGGGCAATAAGGACCTTTTTAAAAAATGTTTCAGATAAACTCGCCTTTTCAGACCAGTTTAGCTGACAATTCAGCTTTCACTCTGGTGTCCAAGTTATCATTGCAATCAAGCCAATTCAATCATCAACGTCCATTTTGCAAAATGTTTTATGGCTTTAAGCTGGGGCTCAGGTTTAAATCATGAAATGTCAGCTCCTACTAATCACCACTGAGGTTACATAACATTGTCCATTTTAACTGCCCCATGCCCAAGCTGGAGTTCAAAGATAACAGCGCTCCCTTACTCCATCACACAGGAACTTTTATTATTTAGAGTCTTTAATGTAAATGAAATGTCCCAACGTGCTTCACGGTAGCGTTATAAAACTATGTGTAACACTGAGCCACAAAAAGTGACAATAACATAGAATGCGTACAGTGTGGAAACAGGCTCTTCGGCCCAACAGGTCCACACTGACCCTCCAAAGAGTAACCCACTGAGACTCAGATAATGAATCATTTGTCAAAGGAATAGGTTTTAATGAGTGCTCTAAAGAGAGATAGAAAGATGGAGAGATGTAGGGAGGGAATTCCAGAGCTTGATGTCTGTGCAACAGGAAGCACAGTCATCATTGTGTGAATTAAAATTAGAGGTCCACAAATGAGCAGATCTGAGGAGGGCTGATAAATTGGAGAGTTGTTGGCTAGAGAAAGTCATGGACGCAGAGAGGTGTGAGGCTCTGGAAGGATTTGGAAACAAAGATAAGAATCCCAAAGTCAAAGTATTGTAAATATTTAATAATGTAAATCATTAAGTGAAGAGGTGACATGGGAGCATCACTGAATCCCAGATGATCATAAGTTCATGGACAGCAGAATAAGGGGGACCGGCTTTGAGTGCATTGGACTGTAATGAAGGCATGATTGAGGATTTCACAGCACACAAGTTGAAATGGGGTGAAGTTGGGCGATGATACAGAAATGGGAATAGGTGCTGGAAATGGGTGGGCTTATGCCTGAAACGTCAATTTTCCTGCTCCTCAGATGCTGCCTGACCTGCTGTGGTTTTCCAGCAACACATTCTCATAGAATATAGAACATTACAGCGCGGTACAGGCCCTTCGGCCCTTGATGTTGCGCCGACTGTCATACCAATCTGAAGCCCATCTAACCTACACTATTCCATGTACGTCCATATGTTGTCCAATGACGACTTAAATGCACTTAAATTTAGTGAATCTCCTACCATTGCAGGCAGAGCATTCCATACCCTTACTACTCTCTGAGTAAAGAAACTACCTCTGACATCTGTCCTATATCTATCACCCCTCAATTTAAAACTATGACCCCTCGTGCTCGCCGTCATCATTCTTGGAAAAAGGCTCTCCCTGTCCACCCTACCTAACCCTCTGATTATCTTATATGTCTATATTAAGTCACTTCTCAATGAAAACAGCCTCAAGTCCCTCAGCCTTTCCTCGTAAGACCTTCCCTCTTTACCAGGCAACATCCTAGTAAATCTCTTCTGACCCTTTCCAAAGCTTCCACATCCTTCTTATAATGTGGTGACCCAGAACTGTACACAATACTCCAAGTGTGGCCGTACCAGAGTTTTGTACAGCTGTAGCATAACCTCATGGTTCCGGAACTCGATCCCTCTATTAATAAAAGCTAAAAAACTGTATGCTTTCTGAACAACCCTGTCAACCTGGGTGGCAACTTTCAAGGATCTGTGTACCTGGACACCGAGATCTCTCCGCTCATCTACACTACCAAGAATCTTACCATTAGCCCAGTACTTTGCACCAGGTTGTTTATAAAAATGATGAACAGCAGTGGACCCAACACCGAACCATGCAGTACACCACTGGTAACTGGACTCCAGGATAAACATTTCCCATCAACCACCACCTTCTGTCTTCTTTCAGCAAGCTAATTACTGATCCAAACTGCTATATCTCCCACAATCCCATTCCTCTGCATTTTGTACAATAGCCTACTGTGGTGAACCTTATCGAACGCCTTGCTGAAATCCATATACACCACATCAACCAGTTTACTCTCATCTACCTGTTTGGTCACCTTCTCAAAGAACTCAAGGTTTGTGAGGCACGACCTACCCTTCACAAAACCGTGCTGACTATCCCTCATCAAATTATTAGATTAGATTAGATTACTTACAGTGTGGAAACAGGCCCTTCGGCCCAACAAGTCCACACCGCCCCGCCGAAGCGCAACCCACCCATACATGTACCCCTTACCTAACACTACGGGCAATTTAGCATGGCCAATTCACCTGACCTGCATATCTTTGGACTGTGGGAGGAAACTGGAGCACCCGGAGGAAACCCATGCAGACACGGGGAGAATGTGCAAACTCCACACAGTCAGTCGCCTGAGGCGGGAATTGAACCCGGGTCTCTGGCGCTGTGAGGCAGCAGTGCTAACCACTGTGCCACCGTGTCACCCAAATCATCATTCAAAGCTTTGGCACTCAGCCATATGAAGAGATTCTAGGACAGCTTATTAAAGGTATTGGGCCACCTTCTCAAAGAACTCAATAAGATTTGTGAGGCACGACCTACCCTTCAAAAAACTGTGCTGACTATCCCTAATCAATTTATTCTTTTCTAGATGATTATAAATCCTATCTCTTATAACATTTTCCAACACTTTACCAACAGCTGAAGTAAGGCTCACTGGTCTATAATTACCAGGATTGTCTCTACTCCCCTTCTTGAACAGGGGAACCACATTTGCTATCCTCCAGTCTTCTGGCACTATTCCTGTAGACAATGACGATTTAAAGATCAATACCAAAGGCTCGGCAATCTCCTCCCTTGCTTCCCAGAGGATCCTAGGATAAATCCCATCCGGCCCAGGGGATTTTTATATTTTCACACTCTGCAGGATTTCTAATACCTCGTCCTTCACACCCAGTCTAGTCGCCTGTATCTCAGCAATCTCCTCGACAACATTGTCATAATCTAGAGTGAATACTGTTAAAAAACATTCATTTCGTGCTTCCCCTATCTCCACTCACTCCACACACAACTTCCCACTACTATCCTTGACTGGCCCTAATCTTACTCCCGTCATTCTTTTATTCCTTAAATACCTATAGAAAGTCTTAGGGTTTACCCTGATCCTATCCGCCAACAACTTCTCATGTCTCCTCCTGGCTCTTCTGAGCTCTCTCTTTAGGTCTTTCCTGGCTACCTTGTAACCTCAACGCCCTAATTGAGCCTTCACATCTCATCCTAACATAAACCTTCTTCTTCCTCTTGACCAGAGATTCCACAGGGTTCAGAGACATCACGAACCCTGGCACTTGGGAGGCAACACACCAACCGTGAGTCTCTCTCGTCCCCACAGAACCTCCTATCTGTCCCCCTAACTATGGAGTCCCCAATGACTACTGCTCTACTCCTCTTCCCTTTACCTTCTGAGCAGCAGGGACAGACTCTGTACCAGAGCCCTGTACCCCACTGCTCTCGACTCTGATCTCCAGCATCTGCAGTCCTCACTTTGTCCTGAGTATGAGATCAAAAGGTTATTTCAAATTAAATGTGACATGAAGGCTGTGAATAGATATACTTAATCCCAGTCAATTGCCAGGGAGAGGGATATAATTGGTAGATATGGTTTGGAGTTTGAAATGGAGATCATAAACAACTATTTCAGTCTGCCTAATATTGAACAGGAGAAAATTTCAGTTTATCCATTACTCAGTGTCAGATATGTCGTCTGATAATTTAGTAACAGTTGAGGAGTCGAGAGAGGTAGTGATGAGGTAGAGTTGGATGTCACCAGCAGACATGGGAAAACTAATGATGTGCCTTGGGTTGATCAGAGGCAGCACCCAGATAAGGAATAGGAGGAGAGGGAGGATTGATCCTTGGGAAACACCAGGGGCATTGATATGGGAGCAGGAAGAGAAGCTACTTCAAGTATTTCTCTAGTAGGTGAGCAGGTAAGAATGGAACATCCCAACACTGCTGATGACAATGGCCACTGTTGGGGAAGGATAGTGTGTGGTAAACCATGTCAAAGGCTGAGAAAGACAGGACTGAAAGATTGCCTCTGTCACAGTGATGTTGGATGTTGTTTGTGACTTTGATTAGAGTTGTGCTGATACTGCAGCTAGGGCATAAGCCTGATTGGAGGGATTCAGTGCTCCAAGGAAGATGTGATTCGGAGATGCCGGAGTTGGACTGGGATGTAAAAAGTTAAAAATCACACAACACCAGGTTATAGTCCAACAGGTTTAGTTAGAAGCACACTAGCTTCACGGAGAATAGGAATGGACCTGGGAAATAACAACACAATCAAAGACATAGTGGAGGCTGGCGATGAATTTGGTAGTTTTTTGTCTTTACTCATTTGTGGAACGTGGGCATCAAAGGCTGGCCAGCACTTGTTGCCTATCCCCAATTGCCCTTTAGAAGATGGGGGTGAGCTGCCTTCTTGAACCGCTGCAGCCCACCTGCTGTGGGTTGACCCACAGTGCCCTTAGGGAGGGAATTCCAGGATTTTGAGTCAGCAACATTGAAGGAACAGTGATATACTCTGGGTTTATACTCGATGGAGTTTAGAAGGATGAGGGAGAAATTGAAACATACAGCTTACTGAATGGCTTGGACAGAGTAGATGTTGGGAAGATATTTCCAGTTGTAGGAAAGACTAGGACTCGAGGGCATAGCCTGAGAGCTAAGGGAAGACCATTTAGAATGGAGATAAGGAAAAACATCTTCAGCCAGAGTGTGGTGAATCTGTGGAATTCACTGCCACAGAAGGCAGTGGAGACCAGGTCATTGAGTATATATGTCTTTAAGATTGAGATAGATAGGTTCTTGAGTATAAAGGGATCAAGCGTTACCAGGAGAAAGCGGGAGAATGTGGTTGAGAAAATTGGGAGCCATGATTGAATGGCAGAGCAGATTCAATGGGCTGAATGGCCTAATTTCTGCTTCTATATCTTATAGTCTTATATATTTCCAAGTCAGGATAATGAGTGGCTTGAAGAGGAACTTGAAGTTGGTGGTGTTCCCATGTATCTGCTACTCTTCCTGATGGAAATGCTTGTGGGTTTGGAAGGTGCTGTCTGAGGATCTTTGGTAAATTTCTGTAGTCCATCTTGTAGATAGTACACACTACTGCTACTGAGTATCAATTGTGAAAGGAGTGGGTGCTTGTGGACGTGGTGCCAATCAAGCGGGGATTGCTTTGTCCAGGATGGTGTCAAGCTTCTTGAGTGTTGTAGAAGCTGCACCCATCCAGGACAAGTGGGGAGTATTCCATCACACTTCTGACTTGTGCCTTGTAAATGATTGACAGGCTTTGAAGAGTCAGGAGGTGAGTTACTCACTGCAATATTCCTAGCCTCTGACTTGTTCTTGTCATCATTGTGTCATCATATGTGACTAGTCTAGTTGCGTTTCTGGTAAATGGTGACCCCAGGATGTTGATAGTGGGGGGTTCAATGTCAGGGGCAGTTGTTCGATTGTCTCTTATTGATGGTCATAGCCTGGCATTTGTGTGACCAAATGTTACTGGCCACTTGTTAGCCCAAGCCTGGATATTGTCCAGACCTTGTTAAATTTGAACATGCTTCAGTATCTGAGGAGATGCAAATTGTGCTGAACATTGTGCAATCATCAGTGAACATTGCCACTTCTGACCTTATGATGGTGGGAAGGTCATTGATGAAGCATTTGAAGATATTTAACCATGGACACTATCCTGAAGAACTCTTGCAGAGATGTCCTGGAGCTAAGATGATTGACCTCCAACAACCGTGACCATCTTCCTATGTGCCAAGTATGGTTTCAACCAGTGGAAAGTTTGCCGCCAATACCCACTGATTCCAGTCGTAAATGGCAGGGATGGTAAAGGGTTGTTATTTTGAGAATGAATTGCCTCCTTAAACCCTATGTCTGCCTACTTCACTCCTAGCTTAATCAAAGGAGCAATGAACACTTCAATTTTTTGACATCAAGGTGAAGAACCATTGGTTCAGTTATTTCTGCTACTTGCCTACTTTCACCTTCACAACCATAGCAAACATTCCACAGACCACATGACTTCCAAGTTATTCATTTGTTTAGTTTCCCTCCTACCACCCACTTACTCTTTCCACACTCACTTCATCCTGGAGACTATCCACTATTCCCGTTAAATCATTTGATCATTCAACATGACTTCCTTATTAGCTGATGTTGCAACTGGTCTCTTCTCTGCAGATGTTGTCTCTTTCAAATTCACTTTTATCATCCTTAAAAAAAGCATCTTCAATATCACGGTCTTTATAAATTTGCGAGCCAATTCCTAACCTCTCCAAGTTCCTTGAACAAATTGTTGCCTCCTGCTATTGTGTGTTTTTCCCTCCATTTAAGTTTTTGCCCCTCTGTAAATCCTGAAAAAGCCACAAGCATCATTCTCTGCGACTGAAACCTGAAAGTATCGATGTTCTGATTGGTACCCATATTTTTGGTGCACAATCTCAATTTCCCTCCTTCAAGCCCTTGACCACTCTTCCTTTGAGACTAAGTTGACAATTACCTCTCCATTTCCCAATTATCCATTTCATTCTAATATCAATTTAAACTCGGGATGTTTTTACATTGTAAATGAAAGTTGTTGTTGCTAGTTTACAGTACCTTCCATTCCTACTAAGCTGAGGTCATTACCATACAGAAAGAGACAAAGCCGATTTTATCTTAAAATGTCTTTATTTGGCCCTAAAACCATGGGGCTGCTCTCCCAATATAAATTTGAATGAATACACGGGGTACACAGACAGGATTCACAAGGTCAGTCTGGTTCAATGACTTTTACATATAACAGGATAGACTAGGAAATTGTTTCCACAGATTAAATCAATGTTGAAAAAGGCAGGAATGGTTTAATTGGCTCTAATTGGTTTCAATTATCTACGTAACTCCGAAAATATATTGAGTGACAGGTTGCTGCTATGAAGCAGCCTTTCGAACAAATACAGTGTCAGCGAAGATGAGGCCTTCAAATATTTCAACTAGAATATATAATTTCTTTCATAAAAATCAATAAATTAAATGTAATTCCGTGATTTGCAAAATATGTTTAAATTTTACAAGTTGATTGAAAAATCACTAATTTTTTGCAATGGTTCAAACAATGAATTAACTCACAAATTTGTACTAAAATGTTTGTTGGGAGAAATTCTCTTTTTTTAAAAATAATCAAACTTTAGCTGTGTGATCAGCTTTCTTCACTCTGTCCCCGGTGGAGCACAATATTCCGGCTGGTGAACTGGCTGTCTCATGGAATGATCTTAACAATAACAGCAGGAGATTCAAGTGACAGATAACCCAGAACTCAAACCAAACACCACACTGTTTGTGAGCAACTGCTGTGACTCGGGAGTAATACATGTGGTGCATAGTTTGCTTGCACAGCTATTCAAGTAGATTGTGTTATTTGTGCACTTGAGTATTGTGTAAGAGGGGTTTGAATAGCTAAGTTGGTTAAACTCACCACCAATATTGGGAGAGCAGCCCCATGGTTTTCTGGGACTATGGTGACTTGATAAGGACATGTATGTATGACAAGGGAACATGCCATATGTTCGAGGGTGTGACCATGAGGTGGATGTTAAATATTGCTCCTGTTAGATTATACATATGATTGTATTCATTCACGGGATGTGGATGTCCCTGGCCTGGTCAGCAGTTATTGTCCATCCCTAATTGCCCAGAGGGCATTTAAGATTGCTGTGGGTCTGGAGTCACATGCAAGCTAGGCTAGGTGGGGAAGGTAGTTTCCTTTCCTGAAGGGCTTTAGTAAGCTGTTTTTTCCAACAGATGCATGGTCATCATTAGACTCATAATTCCAGATTTTTATCAAATTCAAATTCCACACTCTGCCATGGTGGGATTTGAACCCAGGTTCCTGGGACATGACCTGGGTCTCTGGATTAATGATCCAGTGATAACTCCAGTAGGTGGTTGCCTCCTGGATGGGATTGTGCTCTGCTCAGGAAATACATTGGTTGCTGTATATAGATATCACATACATCAGGTCTTACATACATTCACAATGTGTTTAATATCAGAATTCAAAATTTCACAGTGGTTTTTCACAAGTTCTGTGATAGGCCACCATCCAGACAAGTAGTGAAACCCCGCTGTTTGCTTTTAAAAACGGATAGACTCTCAGAAAAAAACTGTAGAAGTATTCTTGTGTACAAATCACATACAATATAGTTGATTAATATTTAAACAATATTAATGATAAAATTAATCTAATATATGGATTGTTATTTTAATTAACAGCCTGCAATTTCATTCAAGGTAGTACAAAAATATAGGCTTATTAATGACACTATTTCTTGAATTGCTGATTCTTTCCTCCCAATATACCTTGTCATAATTTCCAAAATATTGTTAGCATTTCCGGAACATGGATGCTTAGGAAAGTGACTCAATAATTGATTAGCACAGCATCAGCAAGACCAAGGCAAAATCGTTTGCTAAAACCAGCCTCAACAAGAGCAGGGCACAGTAGCACACAATTCTCAATCTTCAAATAAGTGCTGTACTGACCTGAAGTGTGGGGAAACCTGATGGATCGTGTAACATGAAGGCTCCTCAGTTTCTAGATTAACGTCAACAGAATTTCCACATAAAACTCATTGAAAAGTCTTTCCACATAATTTTCATGGAAGTTGCTTATTCATCCTATTTAAACTTTGAACTGGACAAAAAAACTCAGATTGGAGGAGGTATAAAATACTTCACAGCTGGTAAACTAATATCATTCAATATTTTAAGGATCACTCCTGTCTCACCTTTGCCTGTAACCTGAACTGTTCTTAGGGAAGAAATAATAAAATCTCAATTTCTGACATTAAAATTATGAACCTCCTTTTCAAAATACTAAAAAACTGACTCGGTGAGATCAGCTTTAATCTGCAGTTTGTATTGGTTTGCCTGTGGGAATAGGATAGGAAAGTGGAGCTGATTTCAAAGATTAGCCATGAACTTATTGAACAATGAGACAGGTTTGAGTGGCTACGTGGCATTTCTCATGTTGTTTTCATTAGCTCAGCCAATTTCAAGATAGTGGATGAGAGGAGAGGAGAAAATTAGCAAGGAAAAGAAATTGAAAAACAAATGCGTGGTCAAAATGTGATTTCAATGAATTAATTTCAACAAATCATGGGAAATGAATGCAACTATTCTTCTTTGTGTCACCAGTGTTAGTGATGGGTTTTTGTTGGCAGATGTTAATGAGTGTCATGGTGTGACTGGAAAGTAATATACAAGACTCTAGATAATGATTGCCTCTTTTAGTTGAAATCCTGATTACTTCCTATGCTAAGCTGACCAACAGCCCCAGTAGTTAGGGTGGAACATACCTCCTCTGTGAGGTCTACGGACCTGCCTGCTCAAGGGAGAACATGTACTAGACTGGTGTCTGACCTTCCTGATTTTGTTTTATCACAGACTTAGCTTTAAGTACAGTCCCAGCATTTTTTTGCCATTTTACCTGAACTATTCTAACCCAGCAGGGTCTGAGGCACATAGATTACTCAATAGGGAGAACAAACAAAAGCAATGGAGCAGGAAAGAAGCAGCATTCATTTTTACAAAGTGTTGTTGATGCTGAAGACTTCCATCATCCAGGAAGAACCTCCAGCAACATAATGGACAGAGAGGAGAAGCTTTTGGTTTCCTCTTCAGCCTCTTGTATCCATTTTTAACATTGGGCACAATAAAATGCACCATTCCTGTAAATCCCTGCCATGCCAACAGTACATCCCAGAACTATTCAGTTGTATTACTGATAAAAGGCACCTTCATTATAGTACCAGTTTAGGCAAAAATAATTTATAAAAAAAAGGCAACAATTTGGCAATAAACATGCCAATATAAGACACACTGTACAGCTACATTCAATTCAATCTTATTTACAAGCGATGTGATTTGAAAGAAGGGCAAGATAATTTAGACCTTGAGGATAACTCTATTGGTCATATTTCCATTCATGATGTGAAAATCTCTTTCTTACCTGGTCAGAAGGCATACTATTTACAAATACTGCAGCACAGCTAACTTTTCATCAGCCACCAAATTTTGGCACATCAATAACTGACTAAAATAATGTCTGTAATTCACAAACAGCAGCAACTCAGCATCCTAACAGAAGCATTTTTCTTGTGATTTTACCTTAACAACAGTCACTGCCAGTATTATTAATATTCCCTGAAGAAACAATATCCCTGATACAAGCCAGCTATCTACATGCCTGCATCTGACAGGCTCTAAGAATTATGAGGAAGCAAATCTTCACAGTTCAAGCATACTTGAGCACTGACCCCAGTCTCCCAGATCTTGAAGCAGTGGGATGTGGATTCATTACTTTGATTTCCCTTCTCACTTCCCCACCGCCCCTTCCCCCAAATTGCTCGATAAAGCTGCCACAGTGTGTGACGCAAAGTTCCTGTGCAGGTATAAACTAAAATTGGAGTGAAAGTTACTTTCACTGACTGGAAGCTGGCCGTTCTTTTGCTTCTACGCAACAGTTTGTGTGTGGGATAAAAGTCCAGGGAATTGATCAAATAACAAAAAAAAGGAGTCTTACTCATAAAAAAAAACACAAAATACGAATGTTCTTTTCCACAGATGTCTCCAGTAGTTACTGTAAATAATTCTAGGCCACAAAAATATTGAATCTAAGAACCAGAAAAGGAAGTATGACTGCCAATAAATTTGGACATACTACTTAAAGAAAAATTTCAGATTCAAATATTTTTCTATTTTACAGCTTACTGCAGGGCTTAAAACAGCAAACTGATGATTATCTGCACAAATGGTGTTACAAACAGCTGGACCAGCTGTTCCCAGGCTGTTCTATTCACACAGAAAAAGTAATTAAATTCTTTAGAAATGAGGGTTGCTATGGTGCTAGCTCTTGCATGTCTCGTCATTGTGTTTAAAGAAACAAGCAATTGAATAAATGGTTATGCATTTTGCTATCATTTGTATCTGGAGCTTCAAATCTATTTTTTTTAAATGTTTGAAAAAATAATAAAGTACATTTGAACTAGACACAATTCTTTTCAAGGACATTTCGTGGTGAGTTCAGTCACTGGATCTTCAGAACAGGCTGTTCCAGGAAAAAAGCCAGCTTGGATTTAATACCATCTCATTGGCATTGAGTGAACTCGGCAGCACAGCTAATCATATTGTTATTAAGAAGGTACAGTTGATATTTTATTGGGAATGTTAGTCCAGAAATTTCATGCTAACATGCTTTCACTTGATCTGTTTCTATCATTGAAGTTTGCAATGAATCACAATAAAGTATGTGGCAAGATTTCTATGGCAAATGTATTTTCTTCATTTATTGATGCTTTGCCAATGGACAAGACTTGGTTTTCAGATTCTTCTTGGTGTATTTCTATTCCAGGTAAGTTCTCTGGTGTAGCTAAGGTTAATGCTTCTTCACTGCCATAGGCCATCATGTTGTGATGCAGCAAGTCCTTTGATAATGTCTTGAAGCAAAGTTCAAAATTATTATCACCATCAAGCATTACCCACAGAGCTCCACTTGTGGAGAGTTCTGCTGCTGCTCCATACCAGAATACTCAGAGCTCTCCTCAATTCATATATGGCTTTCGTTGTGAAAATTATCAATTTCAAATGGTGAGAATTTGAATAAATTTTAATCTTAATGGTTTGACACATGCTACGTGAGAGAGAATGTTCTTCTGCAAAAGAAAATTTCATATCTTTCAGGAAGAAGCAAAGCTTAAAGAAACTCATTTTCCATCCAGTTTTGAACTACTCCAAAAGTACCACCAGAGTTAATTACAGGGGAAATGATCAGTATTGAGCCGAGAGTTCCAGAATGACATCTTTTTCAAGTCCTGGTTCGAGTACTACGGTCATTGTAATTCAGTAAGCAAGGGTCATCAGACATAGGGTCATGAGCAAAGACAGAGTCATTGGATGAGCATGTACTGTTGCTGTCTTCACACAAAGGAGAATACTGCTCTAAAGGAGTGGAGAGGTCCAAATACTGTTGGGGGAGAAAATTCAGACATATTTATTGACATCACAATCGTCTATGAAATACTGTATATGTTCAGAACAAAGTTATCATTGGACCTCTACAGAACCTAAGTGTAGTTATTTATTTTTTCTCGGTAGTAGGAGAACTTGGCTGTGGAGCTGATCATTACTCTGTCTTGTTGTATTTCAGGCTTGGGCTCCTTTCCAGTGTGTAAGAATAGAATAAAGTTTCTTCTGTTTAAATTAAGTGAACTTGGCCAGGTTCAGTACAGTTTTGAATGGGCACCAATCCCAAACACAAAATGACCATAATTAACCAGAAGCTTACGCTAACTTGGCAATATCATTCAGAGCCTGCTATGACAGTGGGGTAGGAAATGGAAATATTTATATAAGAGAAGTGCTCTTCTGAGGTTTGGGGGGAATTGATGGGGAGGGAGTGGAGAGGAATGGTGTCAAGTTATGTTGATGAAACATTTTATCAATTAAGTACCTGACAAAGAAATGCTTAAATTCAGCATATTGAGAATCACAGACCATGTTGGGCAGATAAATTCACCAAAAAGTGGTAAATAAAAACACTTTTTATTTATCTTCAAATTGTCTTCTTTTATAAGGCAATATGTGTAGATTGTATCAATATTCTTAAATTCAATCATATGGATCACCATCATCCAAAGGAGATAGAGGGTAGCAATGTTGCAAATCAGTGATGGTTTGCTCCACTGTAAATTAGGCCACCAACAATACTCTTATCACTAGGATCACATTATTCCTGGTGGATTCTATTATTGGATAAATGTGTTATTTTGGGAAAACTGGGCTGGTGTAGCAGCGGCTTTATTTATTGTATTTGTTCAAGGGGATTGCTAGCAAAGTCAGTATTTTATTGCCAATCCCCAACACCCTTGAGAAATATGAGTGATTTTCTTCCTTGAACTGCTGCGGTGAGCAGGTTCATCAACAGTGGTGTAAAGGTAGGAAGTTCTTGGAATTTGAGCAGGGATGATAAAACAATGGCAATCTAAGTCAGAATGGACATGAATTGGAGTACCATAAAAGGAATTTTGATTTTGGTGTGGGCATCTGGGAGGTAGGGGTTTCTTGTTTCATTGCAACTTAACAATGCAGAAGCCATTTTGTGCAGCTCCTTCAGCCATTTTGTCCTACTTCCTAGATGCCCACATGCTCAGGAATAGTAAGGAAGCAATCTATCTCATGTAGAAAACTTGAAAGTGAGGTATATGGAAGGTGTACTAACCTCATCTGATATTGCAGACAAGACCTTGTCAAGTTCTGCCACAAGCTGTTTAAATGTTGGTCTCTGAGAAGATACTGCATGCCAGCATTCCCTCATCAGCAAATATCTGACAGTAAAAAAAAATACAACTTTT
This sequence comes from Chiloscyllium plagiosum, assembly GCF_004010195.1. Classification (NCBI taxonomy): domain Eukaryota; kingdom Metazoa; phylum Chordata; class Chondrichthyes; order Orectolobiformes; family Hemiscylliidae; genus Chiloscyllium; species Chiloscyllium plagiosum. The sequence goes on from NC_057723.1 coordinate 77,481,950, forward strand.
AGGATACAATGTCAATAGTTTGACACAAATCACAGATACTATATAGAACTTAATTCAGCCTAACAGTGGTAATCATGGCAGCCAAGCCCAATTAAATCACAGGAGAGACTGCCTGTCAGTCTCTCATCAAGGTGGGGCAGGAGCGGGGGATGTGAGTCTTCTCCTTTTGAAAGGAGGTGACTGTAGTGATTGTAATGAGGTCACTAGGACATAGTGAGGACTGCATATCAGAGGAAAAAGCACAGCACGTCAGGCAGCATCTGAGGAGCAAGAGAACCGAGCGTTTGGGCATAGCCCTTCATCTATCCTGATGGTGCCTGACCTTATCGACACACTTTATCGACTTGTATTGGGGTCAGCCAGGTGAACCTCATAGAACATAAGTTCCCTGATTGGGGCTATTAACCTGGTCCAAACAGGGAACCCTGGCCGACAGGTATAAACAGGAGTGTCTCACTGTTTGATCACACAGCATTGCCCTCTTGTGTAGGGCACTGCTTGTCACTGGCCACTTGGGTGTTTTCCTATCTTCCTGGTGGTGGAAATTGAATAAAGATTCGTACACATTGTGTCTCTCACTGTGTCTCACACCTGCACACACATGGGTGCTGGGCAAAAAATAAGCACTATCGCAGTTAGGCGGGAGTGTGGGGGTAAAAGAAAAGGAAAGGAAAAGAAAAAGAAAAAATAAAGAAAAAAAAATAAACAGGAGTGTCAGCTGGCACTGAGGGAGCTCGATCAGTGTCATGGACTCTCGATATGTAAATAAAGGGTGACTAGTTGACAGGATACTGGCCTTTGTGCAGTTATTTCAATGGGAATGGACCCATTCCGGAAATTCACTTGCATGAGGCAGGATGTAGTTAGACTCACAAATGAGACAGTTGATGATTATTCCAGAGCCCGCTGGAATTTAGTGATGGTTCAATGATTGAGAGGGAGTTTCATGGCTTTTCCATGACATAGAGCCATAGTCCTTATGTTTCCTAAAGGCCATCCAGCAAAGCTGCTGAATTTGCAAGCAGCCTACCACATAGTGATCCCACTGTTACAGACTGTGTCTAAATAAAGGAGCTGGCAGCACTAATGATGGCGTCCTATGAAAGCCACCCTCTTTCCTCCGATACCCATTTTCCTGCTACCTGCCACCCTGTGATTCCCATCCCTTCCTCACACGGGGATCCTGTGACAATAATCTCTGGTTAAGTCCCTACAGAATGACCCAGCAGCAGCTGGTGAGCTACCAGATTTCTGGTGTGAAATCCCAGGAAAAGCCTGAAACTGGCTCATTAGAGGCACTTACTTTCTTAATTAAGTTGGGTCTCTCCCAACAGAAGCCAAATGGATTGCCCACCAGTTGTAAATTTGTAGGCAGGGCCCACATGACATCATTAAATCCAGCCCATTGTCACAAATACTTGCAAGACTTGCTATAGCTATTCCGAATGTCTTCAGTTGGAGTCTATTCCGTTGGATAGATCTAAATAATCCAAACAATGCCTTTATCAAGACATAAAGGAGCAATTGGCCTTCAAACACAAGGGTTGCAAAGCAGACTTGCTCTATACCTTGCAAACTCAGTTTCTTCAGATTTCAACTATGACAAAGTCCAGGGGAGGATGGAACATGCCGCTTGGCTGCACACTCAAAGGGGGTGGCTGGCATGTATTCACAAAAATATATTCCAAATCAAAAACAAACATCTAGTGGGAAAAATCCATCCATGGCTTAGTAGGGATGTCAACATTAATATGGGATCAAAAGAAGCTTGTGATGCATCTCAGAAAGTTATAAGTCTGAAAATTGAGAGATTTCAAAACCAACCAAGGACTGCCAAACTAACGATTAAAAATGGGAAAAATAGAATATGTGAGTAAACTAGCTCGGAATAGAAAAACAGATTGTAACAGCTTATACAAATATACAAAAAGGGTAATACTAAAGTAAAGGTTGTAACCCTGAAGACAGACACAGAAGAAATTATCATGGAGGATGAGGACATGGCAGAAAAACTATTTTGTGTCTATCTTTACAGCACAAGACAGACATTATATCCCAGAAATACAGGAGCTCAGGGTGACTGATCTCAACAGAGAAAAAGTACAATATTGAAGAAACAGAAAACTAAAACCATCAAATCTCCATGACGTAATGGCCCAGGCAGCTGCAGGGATATTGATGAACAACAGTTGTAGTAGACTGGAATTTAGTAAATGTAATGCTGCTGGTCTAGAAAGGAGGAAGAAAGTAGACAAAAAAAACCAGATCGGCTAGCCTAACATCATCAGGAAAATGCTGGAATCTATAATTAAGAAATCCTAACACTATACTCAGTTTCATGGAAGGGAAATCCTGTTTCATAAATTTATTTTAAGTTTTATGAGGATGTAATAAGTAGGGTAGATGAAGGGGAACCAGTAAACATTGTTTGAATTTCCAAAAGACATTAAGTAAATGCTACACTCAAAGGTGAATGTGTAACATAAGGGCTTCAGGATTTGTGGTAATTTGTTACTGTGGGTAGAAGTTGGTTAACAGACAAGAAGCAGATAGAGTGATAAACTGAACATACTCGGATAGTGTTATGAAGATGTGCGTGCACTTTAAGAGAATTAAAAGCAACAGAACTACCGGACACAGCACCAAGTGTTCTCAATAAGGCAACAATGTAACACTTGGTTGAATAACTTGATTAGCTCGTTGCCTGGAGACCAAAACAAATTCGAAATCGGCCTATCAGTTTAAATTATACCCCAAAAAATATCAAACTCCAATTCAGTTTGAATTGAGTATATTGACAATCTTAAAAGCCAATGACACAATCCGATGCTTTGGGGTATAAGACCGGGCAAAATTGAACAGTTGAGAGGAGAACTGTCGAGCCCCAGCAGGTAACAGATTGTTTGAAAAATAGTTCTCTTAAAAGTACCTTGTCGATCAGTAACTAGTGATGCAAAAATCCCGAAGAAGAAGAAAAGACAACACAGGAAAATCCAAGTAGAAGAACTGAAAGCCACCTGGTTTTGAGATTAAAAAGTGTTGCTTTGCAAATCTTAATTAGAAGTTTTATCAGACTAGTATTATAGAAGGTAACGTAAAAGATAGGTTAGAGGAAGGACTTATACATAGTTGTCAGTTAATTATTCTCTATTATACTTTAAGAAATAAAGTTGTTAATTTTTACTTTACATAATGTTTGGCCACTCGGATTTTTACAGATCACTGCACAGGATAAATCTTTTCTGTGTTGCATGTTTTAAATTAAGCAGGAGAGCTTACCCCGTATCGTAACAGACAGTGTCTCCCACTCGTCCTCCTCCTCTAACCAAAAGAAACGATTCTATGTGCCAATTGGTAAGGTGACAGTTTTTTTATTTTTGTTGATTTTTTCTGTAGTCTCATTGGGAATTTAGAACAGTGGGGATGGAGGTTAGGGCAGTTGAATGTTCCTCCTGCAGAATGTGGGAGGTAAGGTCACCAGTAGTGTCCGTACTGACTGCATCCAACTTGGGAAGAGCACCCAACTCCCAAAACTGCGCCAGGGAACTGGAGCTGGAGCTGGATGAACTTTGGATTATTCGGGAGACGGAAGGGGTAATTGAGAGGAGCTGCAGGGAGGTAGTCACACCTCAGGTACAGGAAAAAGGCAGATGGGTTACAAACAGGGGATAGAAAGGGAACTTGCAGGCAGTGCAGGGATCCCTTGTGACAATTCCCCTCAGTAACATGTATACCGTTTTGGATATGGGGGGGGGGGGGGGGGGGGGGGAGGCAACTTGCCCAATGATAAGCAATGGGGCACAGGTCTCTGGTACAGAATCTGCCCCTGTTTCCCTGAAGGGAAGGGAGAAGAGGAGCAGAGAAATAGTCACTAGGGACTCCATAGTTAGGGGGACAGATAGGAGGTTCTGTGAGAACGACGAAGACTCGTGTTTGGTCTGTTGCCTCCCAGGTTCCAGGGTTTGTGATGTCTCAGATCATATTTTCGGGATCCTTGAGGGGGAAGGGGAGCAGACCAAAGTCGTAGTGCACGACATAGGTTAGAAGAGAGGTGGGGATTTAAAGCAAAAATTCAGGGAGCTAGGATGGAAGCTTAGAGCTAGAGGGATTGAGTTTTGGAACCATGAGTTCATGTTGCAGCTGTACAAAACTCTGGTAAGGCCGCACTTGGAGTATTGCATACAGTTCTGGCCACCACATTATAGGAAGGACGTGGAAGCTTTAGAAAGGGTTCAGAGGAGGTTTACCAGGATGTTGCCTGGTATGGCGGGAAGGTCTTACGAGAAAAGGCTGAGGGACTTGAGGCTGTTTTTGTTAGAGAGAAGGGGTTGAGAGGTGACTTAATTGAGACATACAAGATAATTAGAGGGTTAGATAGGGTGGACAGGGAGAGCCTTTTTCCTTGGATAGCAATGGCTAGCACAAGGGGACATAGTTTTAAATAGCTATGGGACAGATATCAGGGGTAGTTTCTTTACTGAGAGAGTAATAGGGGCGTGGAATGCACTGCCTGCAACAGTAGCAAAGTTGGCGAGTCTAAGGGCATTTAAATGGTCATTGGATTGACAGAGACGAGAATGGAATAGTGTAGGATGGATGGGCTTCAGATTGGTCCCAGATCCACATCCTCTGGCAGCCCACTGGCTGATCAATATCCTGTTGTAATCTGAAGTAACCTCCTTCGCTGTCCACTACACCTCCAATTTTGGTGTCATCTGCAAACTTACTAAGTATACCTCTTATGTTCACATCCAAATCATTTATGTAAATGACGAAAAGTAGAGGACCCAGCACCGATCCTTGTGGCACTCCACTGGTCACAGACCTCCAGTCTGAAAAACAACCCTCCACCCTCACCCTCTGTCTTCTACCATCGAGTCAATTCTGTAACCAAAGGCTAATTCTCCCTGTATTCCGTGAGATCTAACCTTGCTAACCAGTCTCCCAGGGGGAACCTTGTCGAATGCCTTACTGAAATCCATATAGATCACATCTACCTTGCTGCCCTTGTCAATCCTCTTTGTTACTTCTTCAAAAAACTCAATCAAGTTGGTGAGACATGATTTCCTACACACAAAGCCATGTTGACTATCCCGAATCAGTCCTTGCCTTTCCAAATACATGTACATCCTGTTCCTCAGGATTCCCTCCAACAACTTGCCCACCACCGAGGTCAGCCTCACTGGTCTCTAGTTCCCTAGCTTGTTCTTACCACCTTTCTTAAATACTGGCACCACATTAGCCAATCTCCAGTCTTCCGGCACCTCACCTGTGACTATCGATGATACAAATATCTCAGTAAGAGGCCCAGCAATCATTCCCCTAGCTTTCCACAGAGTTCTAGGATACGCCTGATCAGGTCTTGGGGATTCATCCACTTTTATGTGTTTCAAGACATCCAGCACTTCCTTCTCTGTAAGTTGGAAATTTTTCAAGATGTCACCATCTATCTCCCTACATTCTATATCTTCCATATCCTTTTCCCAGTAAATACGGATGCAAAATACACATTTAGTATCTCCCCCATCTTCTGCGGCTCCACACAAAGGCTGCCTTGCTGATCTTTGAGGGGCCCTATTCTCTTTCTAATTACTCTTTTGTCCTTAATGTGTTTGTAGTATCTATGTTTATTGATAACACAGGCTCGGTGGGAATGTAGGCTTGGAAGAGGTCGGACCTCCAATGAAGACTTGTAAGGAACTACACTAATGAGTATGCACAGTGAGAACGTTGTGTTTTGGTAGACCTGCCACAGAGTCTGTTGTTGTTACCAAAAAGCACAGAGAAATCCAACAGAACAGAGTTTAGAACCCATTCTCTCCACGTGGAACTAATAGCTCCATAATAACAGTTATGGATGTAACATCTGGCATCATCTGCCTCACCATCAATTGCAGCATAGGCAGGAGGCATCTAATATCTCAGCATTGCAGTAAAAACCCAAATGATGATCATGAAATCCATATTAATTGCTGCATATACTCAGACAGCTGCTAGTCTAGCTGAGGATCTCTGTGCTGAAAGGCTCATGCAGACTCTCAGTCCAGCAGTTAGCTCGCCAACAGGTTCATAGGATTGCGGAGACACTGCCCAGGTGTGTGGCAGTTATTTTCTGTCCATGAACCACTGTTCTCCCTCAAGGTGCTCTCATTCATACTCCCATCATTATCACTTCACTCGTGCCCTTTCTGCTGACTCTTACTAAGCTAAACCAGACTGCCATTGCCCAGGCTGTGGAATTAGAGGTCAAAGTTCAGATATCAAGGTTCAGAGTAGCATGAGGCAAATGTGTTGTTTGTTTATTTCACTGGCACGAATTTTTCTTTGGGATATGGAAGAAAAGATATTAGAGAAAGGTTTTTTTGTTGATATGTTAACTTTCAGGATTTTAGCCAAGATGCTGCTGTGATGGTCTGAAAATGGGGAGATTGTCATAAAATCTTATAGTATGGAAACACTGCTCCAACTGTGAATGGGGATGAGATCTTAGGAAAGCCGGAGTCTCATTGGTCATTCATGGACAGCCCAATGTGGGGTGAAGGGACATATAATGCCACCTCTGACTTGTTCTACTAGACTGGCCTGCAAATACTGACTTCCATAGACTGTACCCTTATGGTAGTGAGGTTCTTTAGCTTGCAGAAGGTCACTATGAACTTTGACACTCACTCTAGTAGAGGCCTGCCTTCGACACTTCATGTAGTAAAGCCATTGCTTCAGGAGCCTGTTGGTTTGCATCATGTATTCCTTGGGCTTAATTGAAGATACAAATACCCTGGTGTGATTGGGTGGCAGAGGGCACTCATGAGAATAGTAGACTAGTAGATATTAAGTATTCCTTGTCATGGCTCCAGTCTCTCCCGCCTCTATGTTGCTGCGGTTAACCAATGATGGCAGAAATGGCAAAAAGCCTCAGGTCAAGGGTATCATAACTGGTGTCAGAATTTGCACACCAGAAAGATGGGCGTGGTGGCTAAGTGGTTATCACTGCTGCCTCACAGCACCAGGGACCCAGGTTCAGTTCCAGCCTCGGGCGACTGTCTGTGTGGAGTTTACACATTCTCCCCGTGTCTGTGTGGGTTTCCTCTGGGTGCTCCGGCTTCCTCCCACAGTCAAAGATGTGCAGGTAGGTGAATTAGCCATGCTAAATTGCCCATAGTGTTAGGTGCATTAGTCAGAGGGAAATGGGTCTGGGTGGGTTATTCTTCGGAGGGTCAGTGTGGACTTGTTGGGCCAAAGGGCCTGTTTCCACACTGTAGGGAATCTAATCTAAAGACCAAGAACTGATGGGCCTGCCATTTTCACTCGCTTTGTCTTCTCTAGTGCTGCGACCAATGATGCAATGGAAATTTCCAGCCACCAAGTTATCCCAAGCCACACATAATCAGCCTTCAGGAAATGCTTGCACTACCCCATACATTTACTGGGTGTGGCCTTTAAGTCTGCAGATACAATATTTGGCTACAGCTACCATCTTAGCATGATGATAGATCAAAAACGCTATTACAATAGAGTTCTGGTTGGAACTAGCTAACGTATTTTCACTGTTAAGTTGTTTTTAAGTTGCCCTTAAGAATTTTACTAGTGACATTTAATAAACAGTCATCTCTAAGCTTTTCCTACACTTCATGCTGTCATCAACAGTCAATTTCACCTTCCCAGTGAGGAGCAGTGTTCACAAAGGATACTGGGAATGTAGATTCTGCATTAAAAAAAGCTAGTAACAGGAAGTGGGGATGAAATATTTAATAAGTTCATATGTAGAACCAAATACAACACAAATAGATGACTTACAGCTCATGTGTACAGTTGGATGGTTTGTCCATTCGATGACCCTCCTTGAGCAGTTTGAAGAGCTCTTCAACAGGGATTCCCGGATAGGGTGAGCCACCAAGTGTGAAGATCTCCCACATCAAGACCCCAAATGACCACCTACATTCCAGTGGGAACAAACCAAACATTCATGTTAATCACTCTGTTATCTACTTACTTGAAACCATTCAATGCAATAGTCATCAGTATTGTGATTGAGAGAACTTCTAAATGAGCAATAATAGGTTTTCTTGAAACTTATGGAATAGCATCAAGTGCAATTTTATTTTCATACAGCGAGGCTGGATTAAGCAAACTGTTCATGATTCAGTGCAATTTAAACTAAACCTAATTTATTTCAAGGGATTACAAGATAATTACAGATGGTGAAGGGAGCCATTTGTTTCATTTGCATTCATCCAACCATTCACACTTTGTAGTATTCAATTGTTGCTTAAAGCATTTCAAGATTTTGCTTTCATTACTATATTTAATAACCCTTCATGTGGATATATGTTTCAAGAACACATTTAAAATACATTTCTCCAGTTGGAAACCATGTCCCCTAGATTTCTTCTCATAGATTAACATTAATATCTGGGTTAACTCTTTCTGTACCTTTAACATGTTCTGCAACCTCCTCTGTACTGCCTCTAACACTGTACTGATTTGTTTCAGATTAGTAGCTGAAATCAGTACTGAGTGACACAGATTTCTCACTTTCCGAGCTGCTATTGTGATGGAAAGCATGGAATCTGAATCCTCTCCTTTCCCCCACTTTAGAATAATGCCTGACAGATACATGGTTCAGAAGATCCTAGCTTGCCTCCTAAATGGGATTTCGCAAGTGGCACAGATCATCTTGCCTTAACTGGGCAGAGGTATGAAACAAGCAGATAGCAGTGCAGTTGTTCTGCCCCTCTTATTGAGGCAAGACATATAACATGTTTAACACTCTCACCCACACTATCTCGTATCCTGAAGAATTTCTTCAATTGCAGTGAATTCCACAAAGTTTATCATATCCAGGATGAATTAATTCAAAAATTAAATGAGAGCTTCAATCAGTGAAGCGTTTTAATATTTAGACAGAATTGTCAATCTGTTCAATAGAAGGCGTAACCACACAGTGCCTGGGAGGCTCCTGTCAATCATCTAAACTAACTTTCTTACATTCTGTACAACCTGCTCATAGTCAGGGAAATCCAATACTTAACAGCACTTAAACATTATCAGTACTTACACGTCACTCTGGTGTGTGTACACTCTGTCGAACAAGGCCTCTGGCGCCATCCACTTTACTGGTAAACGACCCTGGAATGAAACATCAAAGTTACCATTAGTAAGCCTAATATCTCCTTTGGAAAAAGTCAGTGCACTTCCACATTGACATCTGTGACAAACTGTCAGCTATAGGCTCATAAATCAAGGTTTCAACTATTACAACCATATCTGCACAGGAACCAACCAGATTACTTAGTTGGACTTTAAATTTTTGAATTTATTTGTATTTGCTTCTTTTCTCATTTCTGATGTGGATGTGGTTTTATTAGTATACAGAATGCTCCAAGAGTTTTCCCAATTTACAGGAACTCTCTTCAAGTAAATATAAACTAAAACAAGGCTTATGGATTTGGGAGATCCCAGTGCTGGCATGCTGTGTGTGCTGCTCTCTGCTGTGCTGAGCCACCTGTCTGGGGTAGTTCACATTGTGGCTTTGCTCGTGTGGTATTATAAAGTGAATTTCCTTACTAGTTTTCGGGTCACTGGCAGTCCTATAACGGAGTCTATCCTCTGTATCCTCTAGTTAGTGTGAAGGTCCTGATTTTCTGCCTCACTTAAAGCTTGTTACATCCGTACTCAATATAAGCTTACATTTTGTTTTAACCTTAAAACCATGCCCGATCTCACTTAGTCAATTCCTTTTTCACTCCCCAGTCTATGTTTTGGCATTCTTGAATGAAGCCCCAACTTAGGGCAGCACAGTGGCTCAGTGGTTAGCACTGCTGCCTTGCAGTACTAGGTACCCAGCCTCGGGTGACTGTGCATGGAGTTTACATTTTCTCTCTGTTTCCTCCGGGTGCTCTGGTTTCCTCCAACAGTCCAAAGATGTGAAGGTCAGGGTGGATTGGCCATGCTAAATTACTCTGCAGCGTCCAGAGACGTACAGGTTAGGTGGTTTAGCCGTGGTAAATGGTAGGTTACAGGGATAGAGTGGGGGCTGCATTGGGTGGGATGCTTTTCTGAGGCTTGGTACAGCATTGATGGGCTGAATGGCCACTTCTGTACTGTCTCTATTTGTCTCATTTCTGTCCTTGATGGATTCACCTGTCTGAAGAGTGAATTCAAATGGGGTAAGTGAAGGCCTGTCAATTCATAGTATTTAATTTTTAACTTATTCCAGAAAAATGCAACATCCAACTGTGCTTACCAGGGCCCGATGCTACTTACATTGGTGGTTTTCTTATAGTAATCAATGTGGTTCACTCCACGTGCCAGACCAAAATCTGCAATTTTCATTACATTGTCTTCAGTTACCAACACATTCCTTGCTGCCAAGTCACGATGGATACACTGTAAAAGGGATCAAAACAAAATAGTTAGTGTACTCAGGTCTCTGTCAAAGCACAAGCTTCCAAGTGATAGAAAATAAAGGCATATGGTAGCAGAAGGAAAATGTGACGATATTACAAAGACATATTATTATGCCTGTTCAACATAGGTGTTCAATAAATTGCCCAGTGGCTTATTTGCAGTCCGAGTGTCTAAAGTGTCGGTCCAGCAGCTCTCCTCAGCAGTGAGAGGTCGGATGTAAATTATGTTGGACAGCTAACTGTCAGGCCTGGAAAATCTAATCTCTGCCTTTCATTGCTGTTCTTGCTAAGTCATTGTAATGTGAGCCACATTCCCCTTTTGCGTGTAAGAAGGAGTTGATGTTGTTTTAGAACCATCATCATCTTTGTAGAACATGGGAAAACTAAGGCAGTGCCCTTCCCACGTTGCTCTGTTCACATAACCTTTCACCTATCCCAAGGGACCAATGCACATACCCAGACTCCCTGTAAATTTAAATGAATAATCCACATGGTCCTCAACAACACAAGCTACCTACAAAACATCTGTCTTGTTGAGTCAACATGGAAAGCTAGGTTAGTTGATGACTTACCTTTTTAGATGCCAAATATTCCATGCCCCTTGCCACTTGGTAGGCACTAGACACCAGGTCTTTAAACGTTAGCTGTTCTTCAGGCACCTTTGTGATGTGAAAGTTGTAATCCATACCAGGTGGCCTCCTGGCCCTGAGGTATTCCCGTAAATTACCTTTCGCTGCATATTCCACTATTACATACAGCAAACCTAGGGTATGAATGGCAGGTTTGAACACTGAACTCTCAGAACATATTAGCAAGACTATATCTTTCATGATGTTCCACTGAACTTTTGGTATTGCCCTTTTGCATGTTATACCTGTGATATAGGTTCAATGTCCTCAGAATTAGCTGCCTTTACACCCAATGTGATGTTACAGATGGCTTCAACAAAGTGGCCATTCTTTAAAAATGAATCAATTTTAACAGGCAATTTGAGTAAGTTTCAAGCCCACCTCAATTCTATTCACCATGTCGATGGCACAGTGGCTCAGTGGTTAGCACTGCAGCCTCATAGCACCAGGGTCCCAGGTTCGATTCCAGCTTCGGGTGACTGTCTGTGTGGAGTTTGCACATTCTCCCCGTGTCTGTGTGGGTTTTCTCTGGGTGCTCCGGTTTCCTCCCACAGTCCAAAGATGTGTAGGTAGGTGAATTGGCTATGCTAAATTGTCCATAGTGTTAGGTGCATTAGTCAGAGGGAAATGGGTCCGGGTGGGTTGCTCTTCAGAGGGTCGGTGTGGACTGGTTGGGCCAAAGGGCCTGTTTCTACACTGTAGGGAATCTAATCTACTGGAATCTAATCAGACATATGCTCGTTTCAGTGTGTAGAAACTCTTGCTGTTTTTTCCAAAATTTCTCTATCTTCGGGTTTGCACAATCTCCACAAGCAAAGGTCAGCTGAGAGCTGTCCTGAGCCAGTGCTTTTAATATCAGTGAAAGTTTTCAGTGCTGTGTTAAAGTGACCAACAATAACGCTCGCAACATTGCTGGGAAAATCTCCCATAGTCAGTAGAATCCAGTATTTTTACTATAATATATGGCACTTGTGAGTATTCTGATGTGTATGAGTGTTCACTCCAGTATATCAGAGCATCATGCCATGTAAATTTCATTGTGGGTATAAGATTGCAATGAGTTATATTGCAGTAAATCTCACACTATTGTATTTGTACAGTATAGCATTGTTCATTCCTGAATACTAAGTATACACCGCAGTTTCTTGTGCACCATTATGTTGCATAATAATGGATCATGTAACAGTGCACAAAACATTTGTTAAAAATACTGACAATTTCTCTGCTATTCTTGGGTATCTACACCCACCATACACACTCACCATCTTGTGTGCAGGCACCCAACAAGTTAATTATATTTTTATGCTTATCCATCATCTTCATCATCTCCATTTCTGAGATAAGATCTGCCAGGTCTTTTTCTGTAGCATCATCTAGATGAAAATTTAACATGTTGTCATTTAAGTTCCCTTCAGGTTAATTTCAACAAGTGGAAGTAACGATGATTTGTTTTTCACACGACATGGCCAGCATTTATAGCACACCTGTATTTGCCCTTGCACTGAGCGGCCTATTCGACCACTTCAGGGGCAAGTTAAGAATCAACCAACTTGCTGTGGAGTTTGGAGTCACAAAAGCCAGACCAGGTCAGGAAAGCAGATTTCCGTGCCAAAAGGAGATTACAGAACAAGATGATTTTTTTCACAAGAATCGGTAATAGTTATTGTGGTCACCATTCACTGAGACTAGCTTTATATTCCAGATTTATTAACTAAATTCAAATTCAACTAGCTGTCTTAATGTGTTTTGAACCCGTTTCACACAAGTAATCCAGCAGACATGACTACTGTGACCCCAGTTTTCCACCTGAGATCAGTCGGAGAGCAGTCTCTGAGAGGTGCTTGGAATATTTTACTCATGGCAGGTTTAAGTGATTAATTCTCCTACTGGGATTTAAGTTAGGAATTAGACTGGGCTATTAGTTTCCTACTGGACTCAACACAAAGATACAATTTGAAATACAAAGTTTCACATTTTGGGAAAGTGTATTTTTGCTCACCTTTCAGTGACTTCACTGCCACTGTAACTGCTTTATCTGGATTGTCCTTATCAATGCCATAGGCTTCTGCTTTAACCACCTGTCCAAAGCAACCCTCTCCGAGGGGTTTCCCCAATACTAGTCTGAAAAAGGAACCGTGATTTCAGAGATTACTGAAAAGTATGGTTGTGAACCTGTTACTCAATTTTAAAGCAGGCCATTTGCATTCTTTAAACATTATTTTCCATATGATGATGAAACTTCTTTCAGAAACACAGACAGGAGCAGTCATTGTGAGAGAAAAAGCCAGGCTTCTAGCATTGGCTCTCTAACATGATTTCAGATTCCCTGGAACTGTGTTATCAGCACAAAATCATATGGAAGATTGTTTGGTTCATGTTTTATATAGGCTTTTCTATGTAGAAAAGAGGCCTAAGGGGCAAATTTTTCACGCAGAGGTTGGAGCGTGTATGGAATGAACTGCCAGATGAAGTGGAGGAGTCTGGTACAATTACAGCATTTAAAAGGCATCTGGATGGGTATATAAATAGGAAGGGTATGGAGGGATATGGACCAGGTGCTGGTAGGTAGGACTAGATTGGGTTGGGATATCTGGTTGGCATGGACAAGTTGGACTGAAGGGTCTGTTTCCATGCTCTACATCTCTATGACTCTATACGCTGTCTGCAGTCTGCCCTAATTACAAGGTTTGAAGTTTAGTATTTGTCTGCCTACCTCCTTCTCTCTATCATACTTACTTATCTCTCTGGAATTCCCATTTTGGATCCATTGGTAGTTCAAATTCCACAACACCTGCCAACATGAGTGTGCCACTGGAAGACAGTCTTGCAACCCTCACCAGGGAAGCGTTTGACTTCATTGAGGAGTTTGATTCTCGAGAAAACTGAAAATTAAATAAAGTGAGTGATTAGACTGAATGTTTGCACAGATAAAATAATATCTCAACTGCTCCCCCTCCAACCCCCCAATTTATCTCCGGCAAGACTCAACTTGTGGTCATGTAGATTGACTGAGCAATGTTATTGTTGAACTTTGGTTGTTTAGTGCAGGTATTAACAGGTCAAGAATCTGCATCACCAACTGTAGCTTCAGACCATGTAATGTACTCTGATAGCATGCTTCTGTTACTACTGTGTGCTTCTGCACAAGAAATGTAGATTGTGCTGAGTTAGCAAGCCATAGTCAGAGTGCTTATAGGTGTTAGTTACAATTAGTCTCAGCATCTCTAGATTTGAGAAGATATAGTCAGGATTGCCAATCTTTGCGGCCCCCTATTAATATTGCAAATGTTGAGTGAGAGCAGGAACAAGCTCTGATCCAATGCTGAACAGCCTGCCAGGCTCAAAAAAGGAGAGAAGGTACGAGATGGCTGTTGATGCCCATGCAACCAAAATGAATGATTACCTCCAGAGACAAAGAAGAAAAGAAATGGAGAACAAATGGAGACTATTGTTTAGAGTTTAATTACCTGTCTTTTGAAAGGGAACTTGGAGAGTTTCTGCACAGGGAGTGGATCAAAAGCCCTCTTGGTGGATCTTGCCTGCATCCTGCATAATATAACAATGACCACTGACAAGATGATGGCTAGGGAGGTGGCAGCATAAATCAAGATATCCGTGTATTTAGCTCCAGAGAAGTCAGCTGTTTTCAGGGGTTCCTCTTCTATGAAATAAGACATAAAATAACTCTCATGAATATTCTTTACAATTTTCACCTATATGTCAACCAGCATGCAAAAACTATTTCTTATAGGTACCTAAAGCAGAGTGTATCATTATCCACACAGCAAAGGTAGCAGGAAGATCAATGGCCAACATTCCTCTTTGTACATAACACTACACTTTCTTCAAACAAGGGTCCATTTGTATCTGGCTGGAATGGTGCAGATGAAAGGTGAAGGTAGTTGAGTGCTTTGTGTGTGCCTGTTTCTTCCACTCAGGATAGACATAGGAGGATTCCTCACCCAAGACAAGCTTGGGACCACTTCACATTTGAAGGTCATGGTGTAATGTTACCAGCATTGCAGTGCCTTTTTAATGAGGAGAAATTTCTTCACCCAGAGAGTGGTGGCTGTGTGGAATGCTCTGCCCCAGAAGGCAGTGGAGGCCCAGTCTCTGGATTCATTTAAGAAAGAGTTGGATAGAGCTCTCAAGGATTGTGGAATCAAGGGTTATGGAGATAAGGCAGGAACAGAATACTGATTAAGGATGATCAGCCATGATCATAATGAATGGTGGTGCAGGCTCGAAGGGCAGAATGGTCTACTCCTGCACCTATTGTCTATTAACAAACATTAGAGCGTGATTGTCAGGACCAAACCTGGCAGCAGGATGTGATGGCAATTAGTTGAGGAGCCTAAACAGGCGTGGTCAGTACATACACTCCTCTTTACTGAAGATTACTTGTTCTTCCATTAATCACATTCAGATTCCTGATGAAGGCTTTATGCCCGAAACGTCAACTCTCCTGCAACATGGATGCTGCCTGACCGGCTGTACTTGACTAGCAGCATCTGTGAACCTGTCATTGCATGATCATTGTGCTAATAACAATTCATTTATCTGCGGGGTGAAATCAGGCTCAAGTCTTAACTTCTGCCCCCCTCCCACTGTGTTGGCACTAATGTCCCTGCACCCAATCCCCACCCTAATTTTAGCAGAAGTCTGTCTTTCAATGTTTAAGTGAGTTTAAGGAATTAAAATGACACAGCATCTCAGGATGAAATTTCTGCCAAGATTTACGCATTATCTACAATACAAAGCCTGTATAACCTCAGGTAAAAACCGATTCCACAATCTTTACAGAAGTTTTCACATTCTGTTTCCACCAGTTTATATTGGTTCCAACCTATATTCAACAGAACGTACCTGGTAAAACTGTCAGCCATGCTGAGTGGTAAGAGATCCCAATGGAATTGCCTGCCAAGCAGGTGTACTTTCCTGCATCCTCAAATGTGACATTATGCAGGTAGAGGACTTCAATTTCAGTGCTGTTGATATCAGCAGTCTGTGAAGAGAGTAGAAATACATCAACTTTCGGTTTAACATTTTGCATACACAGCATCTGTATAAATGGTGTTTTGCAGGTGCATAATATTGGATTACAGGGAGATGAAATAGGAAATAATGTGGCTATTCAAGTACATAATAGCATTGTTTGCACCAAAATAATAATAATAGCATGCTACTGTAAAGGTTATTTGAGAGCCAGCTTATCCAGTAAGTGCACTCTAATTGATTGGTTAGAACCAGCTTTAGAATGCCTATAGTCCCTAAAAATATTTTATTTACTGGCCCACATACTTACCTTTAAAACTTGGACATAGGGGACTTCATCTGGTCCATATTTACTGCCATTCACCTCCACGTGTTTCAGCCATTGGATGTGAGGCTGGGCATCACTGAAGACTCTGCAGTGGAACTCTACATTGCTTCCCACCACCACGGATTTGTTAGCTGGCAGACCCACCTGCAGGATAGGTCGATGAGGAGATCTCTCTGTGGAAGAACATGTTACTTTATATGTATATGTATATATTTTGGATACTGCATTTAAGGATAAATAAGCTTGCAATCTTGAGAATCTATGTGTGCATTATAATTATACACAGAGTTCAGGAAGTTCTGGTACTTAAATGTCTATTTATTTTTGTCGCTGCATTTATTTAGCCAATTGTCCTCAGTCATCCGCAGACTACTCTTAATGGGAAGAAAATGGCACTATGGCAACACTCTCAAAGTTTCTTATTCACTATTTACTTGCATTGCTAATCATAACAGAACCTAGCTGACTCCTTCCATTCTTCAAATAATTTCCAGGCAGAAATTGTCAACATCAATTCCCAATGGAAATAAGATATGGAGGACAGATAAACAGGCAATGTAAGATGGAGAATCAGAGCAACTCATAATAGGTTTCATTATTACAGATAACAGCCTTGTGACCTTTGATGTTCCTTTGAAGTTTTGTTGTGCACAAAGATTGTGGTCAAGCCCTACACTGATGCTAATTGCAACACTAATAACATTTTAGGTCAACCAGAATCATCATATCGGCTCAGATCCAACATCAACCACAACCAAGTCCAACAAAAACACCTGGCTTTCACGGAAATTTTCCAATCATTTGTAGACGTTTGCTCTTGTTTGATTGTTATCAGCATTTGGAATTTAGATAACATGAATCGATAGTCCACATGCAAAATTCTGCCTTTTTCAGAATCATAGTAATTGGTGCCCTTTTACCTATAATTACCTAACTCTAATTAGATGATTTTCCCTGAAATTGCATTCATTCCATTTTGGTGGCACAATGTTAAGCTTGAGTATCAGAAGCCAAACAAACAGGCCTAATATGGCTTAGTTATGAATACTGGCTAGAATTTTCAGTCCCCAATATTAATTTTCAAAACAATAATGAACTTGGAGAGCAAATCATCTCAACAGTGTTGAAGCAGAAAATCCAAACTATTACACATACGGATTAGCACAGAAGATCAAAGCATAGAAATCATTGTTGCCAATAATAGTGGAAAAATATTGTAGTTTACCCATTTGACATTCCTCTGTTCTTTATTTTAATAAAAACATCACGCATTTAGTTTTTAAAGGAATACAGTACAAATAATCTGAATTAATTCAGCAAAATAATTATCAGAATCTATAAGAACAAGAATCAAGATTCATTAAAAATATCAATATTCTTCTTATTATTCCCCCATTTCTATATCAGTTTGATTTTCTGTCAATCACATACCTAAAACCTCCAGCTGATAGCTGTGATTGATGCTACCATATTTGTTCTCCACCACACAGGTATAGTTGCCACGGTCAGATGGTACAACACTTTCCATCACCAGGCTCCAACGCTGATGCCGCAGCTGACAGGATAAATTGAATTTTAAAATTGCAAACCAGTTAAAAGGCAAACAAACTTGCAAAAATCACTAAAACAAAACACAATTAATACTAACAAGAAATCAAACTAAATCTCTCAGGATTGTATTCTTGTCTACATGGTTTTTCTATCATTCTGTTAGATTAAAATCAATGAACAGGAATTTTGTACACATGTAAATGCTGTCCTAGTGAGTACTTGTTGGGTCTCTGCCAAGGATACTTTGCTTAACATCTAACCTCCCTTCTATTTGATTTAGCAACGCTTGTTGGGATAACATATAACCATGTTTGTTATAATGATATCATGTGTGAAGTGATGTGATCACAAAGTTTTAGGTAATACATAGTAAATGAGATTTGGCAAACAAATTTTGTTGAAAACAACATCCCTTTAACTTCAATGGTATTCCTTAGCCAACATGGCTATTACTAATCTCAGGAACAGCCAAAGCTTGACAGTGACGGACAGGCAGTTGAATTTCTTGGGTCTCATGCTGAAATGCTCGGGGGATATTTTTCAGACCTCACACCCAAGCCCAACCCTAACTAATTCTACTCTGGATTCAGATTTGGGCTATCGATGCTGGATATTTCATTCTGCTTACAATATACACTTAAATAACCTTTTTTGGGTCTGTTCTTAGAAAGAAACTGCATTTATATAGTGTTTAAATTATCATTAGGGCACACCAAAGTAACTTACAGCCATAGAATTAACTCCGGTAATGTAGACAAATACGACGCCCTTCAAACAGTAACAACTTATCTTGTTTTTGGTGATCTTGACTGAAATAGTTATTGGACTTATTATTTTGTTTAAACAGGAAGACTGGCTTTATTTTAATGTTCATTTGAAATAAGGCACCCCTAATAATGTTCTGCTTCTTCAGTATTACTCAAGTGTCACGCTCATTCACCCAAGCCTAGCGAAGGACTTGAACTGGCAACCTTAAGACTCACTAGTGAGAGAACTGCCAACTCAGCCAAGAAGCTTATTTCATGATAGAATACAATGAACTGAGAATGCTTTTTAAACAACATTAGCAATTCTGTCAGAAATGATAAATATGAATTTAAAAATGTTGTTCATAAACACATCTCAGATATATTCCTAACTTCCTAGAAAAGAAATCTACAGCTATCAAACTCGTTCTTTTTTGTTGTTAGTTATGGCTTCTGCTCTGCTGGCAGAATTCTAAATGTAAGGAATGCATCATTCATTCATTTCTTCCTTTCTGATCATTTATTATTCATATAAACCACTTTCTTTAATGTGATATTCACACTGCTGCTCGCAGTACCCCAGGCTTGTCTTTCAGATGGTAATGTCTTTTATACAGCAGCTTAGCTCTATATGAACCTTGTAATGCCAATGTCAATTCTGCAGTAATGTAGGAACACTCAGGTGGTTTGAAACACAATATTGAATACGTGGGGTTGTGTTACATCAAAGCAATACACTTAAGAAAACAAGAAGGGTAGGAATTGTATTGCTTCACACTCCTTTCCTTAATGGATTAGTTGGTGGAGGATTAGGCACCTGATCTCTGATGGACTTGTGAAGTTTGCCAACATAAATTAAATCTCTTGTGGTTTTGTGTGCTTGGCTAAATGGTTATGATTTAAGGGAAAGAGTAGATATGCTCATTAATGAGGGGAGGAGTGGAAGTGCGGAGACAGTAATGTCACTAAAATCCAGACCCAGGCTAATATTCTGGGGACAATGATGAAATTTGAATAAAATATAAAACTGAGACTTAAAAGCTCTTCTAACGGTAACATATAATTATTGTCAAATGACATAAAACCTGGTTCATTAATAGCCTTTGGGGAAGGAAATCTGCCATCTCTACCTGCTCTGGCTTATGTGTGATTCCAGACCCAAAACATGTCTCTGAGATGGTCTAGAGAACCAATTAGCTCAAGAGTATCTTAGGATGGGCAATGTATGCCAGTCTCACCAGTGACATCCACATCCCAAACAAGAGTAAATAGGTCATTATAAAGAAGGCATACATGATCTGCATGTGTCAAATTCCAGGAAAGGTCTCATTGATCAAGAAAAAAGTATTTATCAACCTTTTTAGTTAAATTCAAAATCTCATTTGAGTGTTTTGAATGTGAACCTTCTGGATCTAAATGAACCCTTATCCACAGAAATATGTTTTACATGGGTGAAAGTGAGTTATACCTTAATGCCTCCGATTCTCTGCTCTCCCCTGAACTCCCGACCATTCTTCAGCCAGCGTATGGTCGGAATGGGATTTCCGGCAGCTGGACAGCGAAATTTCACAGTATTTGCAGCTGGAACCACATGTAAATGCTTCTCCATACGCTCAAAATGTGTCCAGTAAGGTGCTCCTGAGTGTTGGAATGGAAACCAAGAAGAAAAGCTCTTCAGTTAGAAATTAGTACTTTTTCAGCCAATAACTTGTACCTGTGCTCACTTTGAGCTCACCTGGGCTCCACGTTGATAGCAACAATCAGTGAATTTATCTATTATGAAAAACAATTGTTTCATTGTCTATTTAATCAATTGCTCCTGATGCTCAAGACAGGTTGATTTTGGTCAGAACATTAGTATAAGAAGTGAAATTGCTTCAGATTTGTGGTACATATCTTCAATAAAAGCACACAGCAGCAATATTACAATGCAACCATGCAAGTACTTGAACATACATCACATTTTTCATATCATCAAAACAACCCAAAATACTTCACACCCAATAAATCACATTTAGAATGAAGTCATGTGGTGTGACATGGTAGCCATGGTGACCAATATGCATGTAGCAAGCTCTCACAACCTGTCATGAGTAAACGACCTTAGATCAGAGATCTATCATTGGTGGTTTGTTTGAAGGGTAAATGGTGCCTATGTACTGGGAGGGCTGCCCGTCAGGTGCCAAGACATCTTCCTTGCTATTCTTCAAAAAGTACTATAGTACCTTTTATCGTCACTTGATAATGCAGACAGCCTTGACTTAACATTTAATCTAAAACATGACACCTCCAACATTGCAGTGAGCTCTCTCATTACTGCATCTCAGACTCAGAGACAAGAATACTACCACTGAATTACAGTGCACTATCATGCTTACATTAGAACAGGTGTATACATTGAGTGTATACATTGAGTGTATACATTGAGTGTATACATTGAGTGGTAAATTGCCAGTCAGGATTTGCTCACTTAATGTTCAACGGACTTTCAAAAGACATTTGTAAAAGTACCACATATCAGGCATGCCAGTATTGAAACCCTTTGGATTAAAAGGTCAGTAGCTGTATGGACATAAAACTCATGAGGTGATAGAGAAGAATCATGGTGACAGGCTATTTTTCAAAACTATTTTTCAAACTGAAATATATAATGGTGTTCCTAAGGATTCATCATTATATCCCCTACTGCTTTTGGAATGCTAATAATCTGGATTGGAGGTTAGAAAGCACAATTTTGAAATTTGCAGAATATATGAAACTTGGAAGCATAGTAAGCAATAAGGAAGAAAATGATAGAATTTGAGAGGACATAGGCTCTATGTCCTTGAACTGTAATGACACATGGCAGATGAAATCCAATGCAGAATATTGTTGAGATGTGACAGTCTATAAACTGGAAAGTCTGCTGAAGGTGTACAAAATACCAGTTCATTCTCATTGGCACTAACGTGCCCTTTCCCAGGGACCATATTGTAAAACGTGAAGGTTGGGAGAGATGTAAAAGAGATTTACTCATTTGTTTCCAGTGATGACAGATTACAATTACATGAATAGACCAGAGGAGTTATTGTTACTTTCCAGGGAATAGAAAAAGTTAAATGACATTTGGTCAAGATATTTAAAATCTTGACTGGTTATACCAAGAGAAACCAAGCCTTATGGAGATAGGAACCATGAAGCACATTTTGAAATACTGCTTTAGGTCAGTTTGCCAATGAATTTCTGCCTTCAACAGAGTCAACAGGCTCAAGATTCAGAAATGGTCCCACTCCCTCAATATTTTCAAATTTTGAAATGTTCGGCCTACTATGTCCTGAGGCTGAAGGTTGCTAACCAGAGTGCTCAAATTTAGGGGGATTGGCAAAAGAGTCAGAAATGAAATGAGGAAAATTGTTTTTATATGATGAATAATTAGGATGTTGAGTCTTGAGAGTGATGCATTCAAATTCATTACAATAGCTGCTTTCAAAAGGGAATTGGATTAATAAGGAGAAATGAAAATGAGATATAGGGAAACAGTCACAGTGAAACTAACTCCATAGCTCTTTGAAAGGGGAATTCTGCTGTCAGTTGGCAATAAACATAACTTGAATGGGGATGTGTAGGGTGGAGGCAAATTGGGTTTTAATGGAGTACTTAGGGCAAACTTCTGAACTAACTCCAGAACTGCTAAAAATTTGACATACTGGTCAACCTGAGTCTAATCTTTTAATGTGAATCTATGAGCTCTGTGTAATGAAACTCAAAAGAAACATCAAACACGAACTATTTGAAACTCCCCCAAAGCTTCGGCACATTCCTTAACATTCCTACCTAATCAGCTCCACAGTAATTGTCTCAATTAGCTGGACTGGGAACTCCTGTGGTAATTAGGCAACGCATTTCGAAGCAGACTGATCCTCAGAGCCTGAACAATTAGAGCAAAGACAAATTGTCGCCCTGAAATACACAGAGCAATTTAATTGGGGAGCTGACTTGTTGGTTCTCAAGTCACTCAGTTGCTTCTTGAATTTAGAGACAAGTTAGGGTCCTGAAATGTTCCAACCATCCTGAGAGCACAGCCTCACGAAGAGCTGATTTAAATGAACATTTACAAATGTGGCCAAGATACGGCCGGTATGATGTTAGGTGGATGAAAAGCACATTGTCCTACTATTGCTCACTCTGCATCTTACCATGAAACAGCTACTAATCAACATGCAAATCAAAACTAGGTGTTTCCAGTGCCGCTTATTCTTAGTTTCTACTTGATAATGTGGAAAATTGTCCTGATTTGTCTTTGGCACAAAAAGCAGGTGAATCCAATAAAGCCAATTACAGCCCATCCCTCCAGCTAGCCTCAATCATGGGTACATTTTTGATGAGGAGGAGCCAGTGTTGGACAGGGATGGATAAAGTTAAAAATCAGACAACACCAGGTTATAGTCCAACCTGTTGGACAGTACATTTTTGGAAGACGACATAAACATTTACTGATGCTCAACTCCAGTCTCTTCGGATTTATTTTTAATCTGTGTGATCTAAATAGCTGACCTTTCTGAGGATAAGCATGACCGTCATTGGTATCTGGAGTTGAATCTTCAGATCCGCCATCTTCATCATCATCACCAGAGGACAATGAGTCTGAAATAATTAATATAGGAGACGTTAGAGATCATAACCTGCAAACTTACACTATACACTCTCCAGTCTAGATTTCACTGAATACAGTGTAGTAACTGGAAGAAAGGTGCTGTGATTGATGCATCATTGCTGTAATATTGTATTACATAACAGTTCTGTCAGTGAGGCTGCAGCCTGCCACCCTTTCTCAGTACTGGATTGCAACTATGGAAATGGATATTAGGTACATAGGAAGTAGCTTTTCCAAGTTACCATTCATCATGCAAGTGTAGAATGAGAGAGTCTGGGTGTTGTTTGGTTTGGATATTCACAAATTCTACATTGTCCTCAACTCATTTGTGTACATATGCACTTTACAGAATTTGTTGCTTACTGTGGTGATGAATCACAAGTACTATGTTGTCAGATATACTTGTGGAATAATTTTCTTCAAGTTCTAACAGTTTCTACTCAGTTCTATTGACTCTTATAATTAGATCAGTGCTGTACTGTGGACACACAAAATATTGTACAGAGTTCTGTGATCAAACACTCTCTATATCTGCATCCATTATCAAAATTGATAAATCTTCTGAACAATTCCAGATGAAATTTCCCATTCCCAAAACTACAATGCAGTGGGTACTGCCTTATTCAACAAAATCTAAAATTTTGGGAGTCAAATACGGAATAATGAATTGTGGTTAGTTTAAAATTGAAGAGGCAATCCCCATAAAGGTGACATTCAGTCTTGAGTTCTAAATTGGTATTCTTGTAAATATTTGAGACTGCACTTTTAGTTTCATCAAATAAATATGTACAAACAAAATGTGCACACTGTAATACCTGCACACCAAAATTCCATTAAGGCAGTGGGTCCAACTAGATTACCTGGCAAAGAAATTATTGAAGGCCATTTCAGATTGAAAGATTTTTATTTCAAATATATAAAGAGGATTTTAATTATATTCTGTAGTGTTATATTGATTAGTGTTCCCCTCATATAGAGAAGTTATCCTGTTGCATTTAAATCCTAGCAGTTAACAGTAATTCAATTCGGCCCCTTATATGCTGTATTAGTAAACCATTCTTAGCATTGTGGTAAAAACAATGACTGCAGATGCTGGAACCAGATTCTGGATTAGTGGTGCGGGAAGAGCACAGCACTTCAGTTCAGGCTCGTCCACATCCTGCACCTCCGCCCTTAGACCCCACTCCTCCAACCATAACAAGGACAGAACGCCCCTGGTGCTCACCTTCCACCCTACCAACCTTCGCATAAACCAAATCATCCGCCGACATTTCCGCCACCTCCAAAAAGACCCCACCACCAGGGATATATTTCCCCCCCCACCCCTCTCCGCCTTCCGCAAAGACCGTTCCCTCCGTGACTACCTGGCCAGGTCCAC